>NC_050574.1:74755108-75044771 GCF_011100635.1 Trichosurus vulpecula | reverse complement strand
GCCTCAGGTTCCCCACCCCTGGGTTGGGGTATATGACAGGAAGACATACGAACACCTACTGTTCTATGCTAGGTCAGGACAAGCTCTCCGGGACTGGGAGAGAGTTCCTCATACAAGAAACAGTTAATATTAGCTAACATATTGTCAGAGTTAAAGATTACATCTGTCCTTTCTGCTAATTATCACTAAAATAACTGTTTTTTAGGGACTGGTTGTTTGCTGGCAAGTATCTGTTATGTCAAAACAGAATGTATCAATACATTTAATCAAAATGAAATAAAAGTTTTCCCTGAGATACCATGTTCCTTCCCCAATAAACCCAAAGGAGGGAGGAGAACATATGTTGTCAATGTCATCCCCCTCTCTTCTTGATGGCAGTGGTGGCCACATGCCACAGAGCATGCTTTCCCATAGAATCAAGATTAGAAATTGTGGCCAGATTCCCAGGCTAGCCCACAAAACCCATGTGGCTCCCATTTGGCTGAAATAGAATTTAGTCAGGTTAAAGCCAATTTATCTCAATGAACATTAATTAATCAGAAGTCACTCTGTATCTGGCATGGGATAGGGTTACATTTGTGATTTCTTGACATAGCAAACTTCCAGTGAGGAAACTGCTTCTACAAATGCAGGTCAGTATCTTCCCTGCAAGTCAGAGAGTTGTTGAGGAAGGAGGGGAGGGGCAAGCAAAGAAGTTAAGTGACTTGTCCAGGATCACAAAGCCAATGCGTATCAGAGGTAAAACTTGAACTCAGGTCTTTCTTAGGTCAGTTCTATCCAGTATGGCATGCTGCTTCTCTTTGTACTAACTCTCTCTCTCTCTCTCTCTGTATACACACACACACACATACACATGTAGTATTTCCTTTTCTGTATTCATATTGTTTCCTCCCAATAGAGTGTAAGGTCCCTGAAGGCAGGGACTGTTCCTTTTTTGTCTCTGTCTCCTTGGCACCTACTATTGTACAGTGCCTGGCACACAGTAGGAGTTTAATAAATGCTTGTTGAATGAATGAATGAATCATCTATAATGTGCAGAGCTTCACAGCTGGTACCTTGGTGGAGGCTTTGAGCTCTATGTGGTTTCCACCCTTATGGAGTTTACATCTCAGAAAGGAGGATAAGACTTCTATAGAAATAAGGTTTAGTGGGAAATGATCTGGAGTTGGAGTCAGCAGATGTGGGTTCTGCCTCTTAATATTTGTGTGGCCTTGGGCAAATCCCTTCCCTTCTCCTAAGCCTTCTCTAGATTTGGGATTTTTTTCCCCTCTGTAAAATAAGGTGATCAGACCAGAGCGGGTATTTTTTAAGGCTTCTTGCCAACATAAATCCCATTATTATCATCCGGATAACCACAATACAATACAGAACATGATTAAATGCATATGAGAGATACTGACCAAGTGCTGGAGGCATTCAGAAGGTGGCAGACATCATGGGGCACACCAGCACCAACAGGAGAATGTGAGCCACAGGCTGAGGGCCTCCCCAGAGTCCACCAGCTGTTTCTAGCTCCACTTACCCCACCCCCATGGGGGGAACTTCAGGGCTGCTAGAGGCCCCCAGGTTGGAGGCATTAAGATCTGCCCTTCATAATGAACATCTCAGTAGGGCTGAGAGAACATCCCTCAGTCATTGCCAGCCTGGATCAAAGAGAGGAGCCCTTGGCCACCCAGCTGTGGGTGGTTATTCTCCCAAACACATCAGTGAGGGCTTTTGCACCTGGTATTCTTTCCACCAGGCCCCTCCCCACCCCCATCCTTGCCCCACTGCCCTGAGAGCTTTGGATCCTGGGATGTACAGAGGGGGCAAGGTGTTGGTGAATGTTTTGGATAAAGTGGGGCCTGCTTTGATACTGAAGCTCATCAGGGTGGGATGGGGTAGGGGGAGGACCTGGAGCTCTCTGGCCTAGAGTTCTGACTCCCAGCCAACCCAGAATCTGGGATTGTGGTAGGATTGCTGAGATGGAAGGTGGGGGTGGGCTAAGGAGAGCAGCTCATATCCGTTTGGCTGGGCCAGGCCTCTGAAGTGCAGCCAAAGTGTTTCCCAGGAAATGATACACCTCCAGGTCCCCCAGGCAAATGTTCTCCACTGAGTATGGGCAGCAGATAATTGCTTTGACAGCGGGCATCGAAGTGACCACAGAGATGGGTCATCAGAAGCTGGACTGGACAGAGCCTCTGTCTGCACAAAGGGAAAGTCCCTGGGGTCTGTGATAGGCCACAGATGCTTCATCCATGGCCCAGGCAGACATAATCAGGTGTCAGCAAGGGAATGGGGAGGTTGGGGAGTGGGGGTGGGGGTAGATAGTGGTAGTTGTGAAGATGCAGAGATAGGACTGAGGCATTGGAAGAGACATTAGAGATAGGCCAGTCCGACATCTTCGTTTTAGAGAAGACAAGCAGAGACCGAGAGGAAGCAAATAACATGGCCAGTCACACCTCGAGTTGAGGACAAGACCTTCATTCTGCCTCTAAATCCATCTATCAGGATAAGCCTTAACGGAGTGAGGACATGCCAGGAGTAGGGGAGGGGGTGCTGAGAACCAGGGTGGAGGCCAACCTTTAATGTGGTAACTGGGCTGAGCCCAAGGCTGTCGTCACTGTCCTCTGCTTTGGCCCAGGCCGCTGCTTCCACTTGTGTGGGGAGAACATGCAACTCATTCCCCAAGAACCCCAAGAAGGGTGTGACCCAAGAGAAGGAGGGAGGGCTGGGATCCCTCCCTTCTTGCTTAATCAGGACCCTTTTAGTCTGCTCACTCCAGGGTGGCCAGCAATGTTGGAGAGAAGCTTTCAGGAAGCAGGTGGCAGGCTAGAGACAATCGTGACAGCAACTTCAAATCAGCTTGATATCAAGAAAAACAAGACAGCAGACTCAGAGCTCTCCAAAAATGAAATGGGCTGCCTGCAAAGATAGTGAGCTCCCTGTCACTGGAGGGCTTCAAATGCCCTCCAGACAGTCACTGGCTGAGGATGTTGGTAAAGGAGATCACTGCTCTGGAGGAGAGCAGAGGAGAGAGCAATGGTCGCCTTCTGAGGGCCCTCCCCATTCTAAAGTTCATGGAATTTCCAGCAGCGGAAAGAATAATGAATTTGGAATCAGTGGACCTGGATTCAAATCCCAGTTCTGCCTCTTACCTCTTACATGACTAGAAAAATTACTTAACTTGGAGCATCAGTTTGTTTTTTAATCTGAAAATGAGGGGATGGAACTTGAGGACTTTTAAGGTCCCACCCCTGCTGGTTCTAAATCTATGACTTATGAATGCTGAGCCTGAAATCAGATGACTTGGGTTCGAATACTAGTTCAGTCATTTATTACCTGTGTGAATGAACAAAGGCAGATCACAGCCCTTCTCTGGGCCTCAGTTTCTTCATCTGGGGATGGTAGATAGATGACCTCTCTGACCCTTTCAGGCTCTGAATCTACAATCCTATGAGTACTGCCCTTTGTTAGAGAATGAGGGCTCAAACACTGAAATTCAGCACAAACCTGGGCAGGAGATAAATGCTTTTGGCATTGCCATCCTGTCCCCAGATGGTTTAAATTTGAAGCTCTGTCCAAGGCCCCAGGCAGGGGTATTTGCTTCTAAGTTCCATCTCCCTGTAAGAAAGCTGAGCAGAAATTCATGGATCTGGGTTTCGGGTTCAGGAAGCACTTTCATCAGAAAACAGGAAATGTGCACCTCTAATCTAGTTAGCCTCTACTCAGAAACCTTCCACAGCTCCCCATTGCTAAAGAATAAAGTCCAAACTCACCTTGTCATTCGAAACCCTCCATGATTTGACTGTAGCCTAGCTCTCCAGGCTTCTCTCTCATTGCCCTCCTTTCTCCCTGGCCCACACACTCTACTCTCCAGTAAAAATGGATTACTAGCTATTCTGCAAACTCAATCCACCTCCATGCCTTTGTTTGCACTTGCCCCAATGCCAGGAATGTCCTCTATAACCATTCTCCTTGCCCTCAATCCGTCTCTACCTGTTGAAATCTTTCCCATCATTCAAGGCCCAGAACAGATGTCTCCTCTTCCATGAAGTCTTCCCTGAACCCTACAGCTGCAAGTGACCAGTCTCTTTCTGAACTAACAAAGGACACTGTACCACTCAAATGGCATTTCTATTCCATTTTGCATTAGAATATCTCTGTCTTAGCTCCCCTACCATACCATGAGCTCCTGGAGGGCAGGGATCAGGGCTCTATCTGTCCCAAGTCTTGTTGTATTCAACATTTTTATTAATGATGGCACCAATGGTAGGCTTATCAAATTTGCAGGTGACATGAACCTAAGGTGGATGGTTAACATGCTGGATGACACAGGATTCAAAACAATGGATTGGATCTAATATGATGAAATTTCGTAGAGACATGTCAAGTGCTAAAGTTGACTTCAAAAAATAAATTTCACAAGTATGAGGTAGGGGATTCATGGATAGACAAGAATGGATATGAAAAATACTTGGAAATATTAGAAGAATGCAATGCAACGTGGGTCAACGGTGCAAAATAGCAGCAAAAACTGGATACCCCTTGTTTAGAAAATGAGAGATGATCATTCTGCTGATCTCTGCCCTGGCCACAATATAGCTGGACAACTGTGTTTAGCGATGGGTACCACATGTGAGGAGAGACATCAGTAAGCTGCAATATCCACAGAAAGACAACCAGTATGGTGAAGAGACCTAAGATCATGACATAAGGATTGGTGGAGGGAACTGGGAATGTTTAACCTAGAGAAAAGAAGACTGAAGGGTAGGTAGGTCTTCAAGTGTTTGAAGGTCTGTCATGTGGAAGAGAGGTTAATTTGTTCTGCATGGTCCCAGATGGTAGAACCAGCAGCAACAATTGAAAGTTATGAGTGACACGTGAATGGAACCGTTGTGTCAATGACTCTCTCCTGACATAAAAGGCCCAGGTACACTTCAGAGATTTGCTCATTCTTACACCAGTAATCTGAGACTTTCATACTTCTAAGGTGTAGTCACCAATTCCCCTTACAAGCCCACTGGCTCAGAAGACTTTAATGAATGAACAGATTTATTATAAAGTCAGAGACAGCAAATAAACTTGTACCAGAATTCCTGACAAGTGAGCAACATAGTCCCAGTTTCTTATGACCTATGTGCCTAGAGCTTCTATAGTCATCCAAAGAAGGCCACTGTGGTCCCTCTTCTGCTTGTGATGTATCCACAGCTTTATGTAGCCCCTTGTCTCACATCAGATGCTAAGTACCCTTTCAATGCTTGTCCAGGCTGCTGTTGGTGGACCATTTTAGATTCTCTCATTATTCTCCACTGATCATCTTGTAAGTCCAGTTCTGCCCACTTTCACTTTCTCTACTCCCCAGAGAAAGCTATTCCTCAGAAGTAGGAAAAGGAGTTTTATCAGAGCTCCTTTGCCTTAGCTAAAGGCTTCAGGATTTTCTGTCTCCCTCCCTTCTAACAGACTCTAGTTGCAAACCCTGTGCCCTGAAGTTCTGAATGCTCTGGCATGCTCAGCTGCAAGGAACACACAGTCAGGTCCAGATTCCCACAGGGATCATGCCATCCTCCTCTGCAAACCTCAGGGCTTCCTCTTCCTCTTATTCCTCTCAGAAGCTCTTGTGGTCCCTGGGTGTGGGTACTGGCAGGAAAGAGCATGTTTCCATGACAGCCAGGATACTGAAATGGTGGGAGAGGAACAGGGAAAGCTGAACATTGCTCCTTGGTTTGTTGGGATGGGGAAATTTTATTGATTCCTACTTTCTAACCAAAAGTAGAAAGGACTGTCTAGGGAGTGCATCTTCCCTCTTTAGAGGTCTTCAACTGAAGCCTAGATAATCAGTTGCTATGAACAGTGGTAGAAGGGATTTTTATTTAGAGACAAGTCAGAGTAGCTTCTCAAACTCCTCTAATCCCTTCCAACTCTGAAATTCTGTAATTCCTCCCAAATCGTGCCCATAGGAAACACTGAAGAATGCTTACTGCATTGTTGATATGTACTGACTGTGCGTCCAGTCTGGCATCTGGCGGGCTCTTCTGACCACAGTTGTTCCCGTGTTTGCCCCAGGCATCGGCTTCATTTCAGTCACACTCATCTCCATTCCATTAGTAGGAAGAGGATCAGGGGAGCTAGACCCCCCTCGTGGTGAAATCCCTGATCACAGTATCCCCTCAAGCTCTTCAAAGCTTAAGAGCTGAGTGTGTTAATAAACCCTTTTTGTCTCTTCCAGGAGGTGATGGGAGTGAGCCCCAGGGGCATACTTGACAGGGCTGTCAAATTGGACAGGGTTGCACAAGGCAGATGTTGGCATTTTCTCCTTTCCAAGCGCCATCATCGTCATGCAGGGCGAGCGGAAGGGATGTGCTGTAACCAAAAGATTGGGAAAGAGGAAGCCTTTGGGGAGCTGGGCAGGCCTCATAGCTGACAGGCGAGATGCATTCCATTCATAGGTTCATCTCCAGATTCTGGGGAGCTGGAGAACAGGATGGCAAGAGGAAAGAGTCCCAAAGGAAACAGAATAAAAGTCCTGGAGTGGGGGAGGCAGGACTGCATGAGTCTCCAGGACTAAGGGGAATACTGAGCTATGTGTGGTTGAGAAAAAGGTAATGAAGGATGGGGAGGCTGAACACTGTATTGGGAATTAGAAAACATGGGTTCATTTTCCTCATCTATAAAACAAGAAAACTGGCCTACATGTCTTCAGGCCTCTTCCAGCCTTAAAATCCTATGATCTTTTGACATGTGGAAGCCCAGCCAAGCTGGGCCTAATGGCTTATTTGCAAAAATAGAGAAGGTGCTGCCATCTTTGAGGGAAAATTCCCTGGCACATATGGTCAGCACTCAGCTTCTCAGAGGTTTTGGAAACCATTCATTCACCCTGGCCTGTATAGAAAGCACCTGGGCCTCACCTCATCTGGAGGCTGTTCAAACCCCATCTCCTTGCTGAGGAGGATCCAGATGTTGGAAAAAGATGTCAAGTTTGGAGGACATCTGGGGAGAGGTCCTTAAGAGTTGCTTCTTAATTTACCAAACTAATGAAAGATGATGAAGGCCTTTGGCAAGTGTGAAGGGTGACAACTCACAACCCAAATAATGAAAAGATTAATAATTTGCTGAGTTGGCACTGTCCTCTTTTCAGAGTTCATGTGGCCATTCGAACTGATGTCTCTGTTATAGCAGCCTGCATCAAAAGCTTTCAGAGAGGCACATCTGTCCAGGATCATTTTTAGACAGATTAGCTTTTTGGTCCATTTTTCCTACCCCTCGCTTCTCAGCTGCCTTAAAAGAAGCCGCGAGCTGTTGAAGAGCCTGTCCAAGTCGAAAGAGACAAGTGCAAAAACTGAAAACTCGGCAAAGGGACAGGGCCTTCCAGCTGGGGAAAATGTGCCTGCAAAATCACATCCTGCCCTTGGCAGCTTCCCTGGATTTATGGTAGAGTTTTGCAGGCATTTCATCACATTATAAGCCAGCTCAGAAGACCCTCATAAAACTCTGCTTATATGAAAGAACAAACTGGCTGATAAAAATCAGCTGTTGCTTATAAATGTTAGATGGAGTAGCGGGCTTTATTAGGCTGGGCACATGGAGTTTGAGAACATAAAGCCAGGAACGTAAAGCTAACTCATATTGGAGACAAAGACAGTGTGGTATAACCAAAGGATTGCTAAACTTGGACTCACAAGTCCTGAGTTCAGGTTCCAGCACTCGTTAGCTGTGCATGCCAGGGCAAATCCTCAGTTTGGGAAGCTGTAAAATGGGGATGATAACACACACCATTTAGCTTTCAATGTTCCTGGGTTATATAACTTAAAAGTGCTAAAGAAATGCAAATTATCAGAGGTATGTGAATGGTGTCTTAGCCCCCCCACTAGATTGGAAGTTTCTCAAGGGTGGAAAGTTACTTAACGCTTGTATTTCCCCCCACTGCCCAGTATAGCATTCTACTCTTAGCATCAGGGACCCAGGACTTCAGAAACACATTGACTCAAAAGAATAGAGAAAGGCTCAGAAAAAGGGAGGTGATAGTTCTGTTGTGCTCTGCCTTGCTCAGATCACGCCTGGAACACTCTGCTGAATTCCTGGCCCCACACTTAAGGACGATGATAAGCATCAGAGTAAGTTTACTTGGATGGTGACGTGCCTGAGTATCAGGCCATACAAGTATTGACTAAAGGAATTGGGGATGTTTAGCCTGAAGAACAGAAGCCTTGGGGGTGGAAGGAAAAGATAAGGGTGAGGGCAAGATAGCTGTCTTCAAGAAGAATCTGGGGGTTCAGACCTTAACTTGGCTACCTATTAAGCATATCAACTTCAACAAATCACTTCACCTCTGGCCCTGTTTTCTCATCTATACAATAGGCTAGATCAAGGCTTCTTAACCTACGAGGTCCATAAACCTTTTAAAAAACAAATTTGATAACTGTATTTCAATAGAGTTGGTCCCCTTGGTAATCTTATGTATTTTGTAAACTTTAAAATGATTCTGAAAAGGGGTCCAAAGGCTTCACCAGACTGCCCAAGGGGCCTGTGGGGAAAAAAAAGGTTAAGAGCCTCTAAGTCAGATTATCTCTCAGTCCTTCTCACCTCTCAAGCCTATGAACCTGTAAGTGTTTAAAGGGGGTGTCCCGAAGAGAGACAATGAGGCTCGTTCTGCTTGTCCTCTGAGGATAGAGTAATGGGTAGAAGCTGCAGAAGGCCAGATTTGGTTTGAACATGAGGAACAACTTGCTATGAATGAGAACTCTCTAAAAGTGGAATGGGCCGAGTCAGGAGGTAGCTGTCTACCCAGATGTCTTCAGGCAAAGGCTGGTTGAATAATGCATGGGGATTGCTCTAGAGCGAATTCTTGCTTGGGTATGGATTGGACTAGAGCTAAGGGTGTGCTGGATCCAGCTTGAAATGGCTGAGAGCCAATTGTTAAATTTTCAGCATGAGTATTTACACCTCAGAAATTGGCAAATGCTCCAAAACAGAGCTCAAATTTATCTTTTTGTTGACTGTCCAGGCTTTAAAAAAATGATGGAGAAAATGTTAATAATACAGATTAAACTTAAAAGCATGTTGTGCATGCATCCTTTAGCCTGAAGCTGGTTGGTTAAGACTTACCAGCACACCCCCAGTGGCAGCCAGGTGGTGGGGCCTGAAGTCAAGAGGACTCATCTTTCTGAGTTCAAATGTGGCTTCAGACACTGTGATCCTGGGCAAGTCACTTAACCCTGTTTGCCTCAGTCCTCATCTATAAAATGATCTGGGGAAGGAAACAGCAAACCACTCCAATATTTCTACCACGAAAACCCCCAAAATGAGGTCACAAAGAGCCAAACAGGACTGAATGACAACAAAGCACATCCCTGACACTGAGGTCTTGGTTGACTCTGCTGCACACCCTTCGTGACACATAAACTCAAGCACCCCTGTACAGAGGGGCAACTTAGATCAGCCCAGAGGTTCTGGCTCACGCTGCTTGGATAGGCTGCCTATAGCTAGCCCCACAGTAGGAAAGAGACAGGTGGTCTCCTTAGGCTTACTGGTAGCTGCCCCTACCTTCCTGCTATCACAGTTCACGTGCTTTGCTTCTGAGTGCAGAAATGTTTGAGGTACCAAATAAATAATAGCTGAATTTGAGTGAGTCATAATTCACTGTTCATAGAACTTTATAGTAAACGAAGCACTTTTCTTACCACTATCCTATGAGATAGACAGTACAAGTGTCGTCGTCATCATCCCCAGTTTACAAATGAGGAAAACTAAAGTTCCGAAGTGATACAGTTAGTGTCCGAGGTGTGGTCTGAGACCACGTCCCCTGAATCCAAGTGTAGCATTCTTTTTCTATAGCTTGCTGCTTCTTTGCAACAGGCAGGTGTTTCCCACAATTTAAGGTGAGTAGGTAAGAGAAGTGGCCTGAGTGTGGAAAAAGGAGCTAAGCAGACACAGACAGAGAAAAGGAAGGGGACCAAGGGTACTTTCTTCCTGAAAAGCTGCCTTTGCTCTAGCCAAACATCCTTCCCAAGGCCACCTTGGGACAAAGTTCGAGCTGGCCAAACAGATGAAACTGTTTGTTGCTCCATGGTAGGGCTCTGGGGTTATTTGTAAAATGGACCACCGTGGAATTTTACAATGAGTGCTGGTCTGTACAAAGCCGTTAAGACAATGGACATAGGGAAGCGGAGGTTACTGTCCTCTAGCTGGAGGGCTAGTCCCTGGAAGAAAGTTTAGATTTCTTTTGCTTGGCCCCGGAGGGCAGAATTAGGAGAACCCAGGGGAGTGGGAAAAGAAATTAACTTCCCATCAGGGCTATTTAACATTGGAAAGGGCTATATTGAAAAACAGTGAGCTTCCCATCATTGCAGTGTGGGAAAGGATCCATGACACACACAAAATATTTAAGAATTTCTTAGAGCCTTGATTACCAACTTGCTAGGATTGTTGCAGAAGAGGTTAGACAATGGGCCTGGGATCAGACTCAGTCACTTCTCACTTGCATCCAGCACTCTGAATTCTTTAATTCTAAATTGAAAATTACCCAATTATTACTCAGCTACCTTGGGCAACCTCTGTGCCTCGATTTCCTCCTCTGTATAATGAAGGAACTAGCTAATTAATTTCAGTGTTAGATGCCTAAGAGTCTTCCCAACACTTTGGGCCTCCTTGGCTCATCTGTGCTGCCAATTCAGAGGGCAACAGACCCGCTGCCCATCGACAAGGAGCCAGTGAGTCAGAACCTTTCAGGAATGAGAGGGAGAGGGAGCTGGAACTGGGTCACCTCCCTGAAATTCCTCTAGAAACACTTGTTTGCGCCTTGCACCTGGCACAGAAGGCAGAAGAGTAAGGCTCTGGCAGGCAGTCTCGCTTCATTCCAACTGTCTTGGCAAAGGAGTGAGATGGAAGGATAACAGACAAGACTGCTGCTGTTGCTTGAGTAAAGCCCCGATCGCCCTAGCAGCCAGATAAGGAAATAGGTTTAGGACACAGGGAAGTTCTGGTCTCCTTCCTTGGGACAGGACTAAAGAGAGGGAGGTAAATGGCCTTGGGTAGGTAGTAAGAACGGTTCCTTCTCTTGTGAACACATTAACCTTGGCTCCCTCTTCTCCCAATAGCAAGCTATGACCTAAATAGGTTCATTCACTTGGGACAAGCGCTTCCTCATCTTCTCAATGGAACTCTTGCGGCCAGTTTCTAGGAATGGAGAAGGTTCAAATGGAAAGGCGGCTAGTCAAGAGCTTACTTTATTCCAGCTTACATGGTACACTGGAAAGGGCAGAATATTTTGAGTCACAGAAATCTAGGAGCTGGAAGATGCTTTAGACCTTGTCTTATGCAAACTTTATCCAATGTCACATAGCTAGCAGCGGCAGAACCAAGATTCCAGTCTTTTTCCACAATGTTATTTTGCTTCCATTGGGCCTCAGCATCATGTGATTCTGAGCAAGTTCTTTTCAAACCCCTCTGAGGCTCAGTTTCCTCATCTGTAAGTTGGGAATAATATCCCAACCCCATGAAGCACACTAGAAATTCAATGAGATAACGGATGTGCGAGTGCTTTGTAACTATAAAGCACAAAAACATCAGCTATTAAAACTATTCCAAGCACAAGTGAGAGCCAGAGCATGTCCTTCGCTAGGAGGCATAAGACATACTGCCCCCCTAATTTAGGAAACCAGGCCACGAGGAAAGTGCCGAGAAGGGATGGATGAGTCCAAAAAGCACCAGGTTATTCATATCATCAGTGACCACCTTGGGGAATAACCTCTTCTCTCCCCAGTCAATCAGGAGACCACAATGTCTTGCTGTAGGATTTCTATCAGTAAGCACTTATTACCCAGGCAGACATAGGGCTAGAGAGAAACAGGAAAAGCTCTGGCCTGGGAGCTCAGTGACCAGGGTTTGGGGTTCTCCTCTCTGCCACTGAAAAAGTACATGACCTTAGTTAATCTCTTCCCCTCCTCTATGTCTCCTTCCTCGGTAGAATGATGAGTTTGGACTAGGTGATCCCTAGGTTTCCTTCTTATTCTAATGGGCTCATGAACCTATAATAATCCTCAAAAAGAACTTCAGAAGTAATTTATGCCACATTGCCACCCCCTTGTGGCACAGTCTGGAAACAACTTGGGGAAAATGTTAAATAAATTGGGACGGCCATTAGACAGTAACAAGACCAATTAAACATGAACTTTAAAATGAACTTCAATATACAAATTTATTTAACAACTTAAAAGTTCAAACCTCTAACTCTCTCTAGTAGTTTCCATCCCTTTACCCCTAGATTTGTATATATATTATCGTTCATACACTCATAGTGTGCATGCTGAACTTCTCCAGGGGAATACTCTGATAATCAATTTCTAGACATGGACAGAGTTCCAAGGGGAAGAGGGCTTATCAAGGGCTTACTTTACTCTTATTACTTAACCTGGCTTCTATTTTTTCCATTTTTCATTATTTTATATCTGTCTTTTCCTATTACTTTCATATTCACTAGCATTCCTACTTACAGTTCTTTACTGAACTGTTGGGACAATTTCTTTTTGATATGCATTTCAGGGTAAGTTCCCCAGAAAGGGAATTATCGGATCAAAGACTAGGAACACAACACACAGCACAGTTAGAACTTAGAGCACACCACCATCTGTTTCACAAAGACTTACCAGTTTACAATTCTACTAGCAAAGCATGAGCATCTTTATTTCTCTCCAACCCTACCAGTATTGAGTTTTGTCATTTTTGTCCCCAAAACCCTCAGAAGAGTTTTAAATGTGAATTTTTTTCTTCAGACAAACTTGTTCATCACATCTCCTTACATTTCTGATAAAAGTAAATGTATCTTCCCAAAGGTAAAGGCACAGCAAATGGGGCAAACACTTTGGGTGACAAAACCACGGCCCAGCAGGCACTGGCTGGGCCTCTTTGCCTGTCTTCATTACAGTGCCCCTCATTAGCAGTTAGTTCAGCTCCTCCAACATTCTCGGGCAGTCCCTGACAACTTCTTCTGTCATTACCAACATGATTTTCTTTCCTGGGCCTCAGGTGAGGGCCAGGGACTGGTCTGCATGTAGACACCATATAGAATAAAAATTCCTTGGGCTCAGAAACATAGCCCCAATAATCTATGAAATAACTGTGCTCTAGAAATGTATATTCCAAACACTAGGGTCAGCACCCTGGAGAAGATACAGTCAGAGAAATTAGCACCAAGATCAACAGACAGGGCTCCAACTGTCTGAACAAAGTAATCCAACCACCTACTTACCCCACCAGACTGGGGGAGCACAGATACATGTGAGCAGTCAGGGCGGGGCTCTGAACAATGGCTACTCAGAATCCCATCCAGGGAATCAAAAGGTGCTTCTCATACACGTGGAAGAAGAAATAAAGCTGGACTTTAAGTCTCTTTGTTTTGTGGATAGAAACATAGCTTTCTTAAGTCTCCAGGAAAAAGGATACATTCAGCAGGATATCTGGGGAAAGAAGAGAGAAATTCTTGATTTATACAATTAAGTTCTGTGTTTGGCCTTAGCGATACACATAAAACACAGTGTTTACCCCAAAAGGAGCTTATGATCTAAGTAGGTAAAAAGAACGAATTATATACAGTTTTTCAGATAAAGATCTCATATCTCAAATATATAGAGAACTTTGTCAAATCTATAAGAATATGAATCATTCCCCAACTGTTAAATGGTCAAAGGATATGAACAGGCTGGTTTTTTTTTCCTTTTACATTTATTTATTTTTAGTTTACAACATTCAGTTCTACAAGTTTTTGAGTTTCATAATTTCCCCCCTTCTCTCGCCTTCCCCCTCCCCACCCAAGACCTCATGCAATCTGATATAGGTTCTACATATACCTTCACACTAAACATATTTTCACACTAGTCAAGTTGAAAAGAAGAATTATAACCAATGGAATGAACCACGAGAAAGAAGAAACAAAATAGAAACAAAAAAAAGAGAGCAAATAGTTTGCTTCAATCTGCATTCAGACTCCATAATTCTTTCTCTGGATGTGCATAGCTTTTTTCCATCATGAGCCTTCCGGAGTTGTCTTAGAACCTTGCATTGCTCAGAGGAGCCAAGTCTATCAAAGTTAGTCATCACAGATACAATGTGTCTGTAATTATGTATAATGTTCTCCTGGTTCTGCTACCATCACTCAGCATCAGTTCACATAAGTCTTTCCAGGTTATTAGGAAGTCCATCTGCTCCTCATTTCTTATAGCACAACAGTATCCCATTACATTCATATACCACACTTGCTTAACTATTCTGAACAGACTGTTTTTCAATAAAGAAATCAAAACTATATATACTCATATAAAATCCTCTAAATGACTGTTAGAGAAATGCAAATTAAAACAATTTTGAGATATCATCACAATACCACTATCAGGCCTGTTTTCCAAGGTGATCAGAGAAAAAGAAAAAGAACCTATATATTCTAAAATATTTATAGCAGCTCTCTCTGTGGTGGCAAAGAATTGGAAATTGAGGGGCTGCCCATTAATTGGGGAATGGCTAAACAAGCTGTGGTATATGACTGTGATGGAATACTACTGTGCTGTAAGAAATAACAAGCTGGTTGACTTCGGAAAAACATGGAAAGATTTGCATGAAATAATGAAAAGTGAAATGAGCAGAAACAAGAGAACATGGCATACAGTAATAGCAATATTATTCAAAGAACAATTGTCAAGATCAAGTTATTCTAAAATACTCAAACTACAAAGGACCAATGAAGGAAGATGCTATTTACTTTCAGAGAAAGAACTGATAAATAGAAGCATGCATAGTATGGTTTTACATATATTTATAAATCTGTGTCAAATGTAGTGTGAGGTGGGGAGGGAGAAAGAGAGACTGTTCAGAACTTAAAATGTGACAAAAAAAATTAAACTAAAAAAATGAACAAAGATATATAAAATAACTTAAAATGTGATAAGTACCTAAGATGTATAAAATATTATATAACAGGTTAAAAGAGGGAGAGATCACTGAAAACTGGCAGAGAAGAAGAGGGGAGAAGGTAGAGGAATCAGATAAGACTTCAAGGAAGAGGTAGCACCTAAACTAGGAAGAATTTTAATAGGAGGAGAATGATTTTACACATGGAGGACAGCACAAGCAAAGGAACAAACAAGGAGAAAGGAGACAGTATGACAACCAGAGGAGCCTGGTTTGGTTACAGTGTTGAATTTATAAAGGGGAATAACAGAAGCTTGAAAAGGTAGTTTGTACCTAAATCAGAGGGCCCTGAATGTCAAGCTAAGATAAGCATTTCCCAAATTATGTTCAGGGAACCCTGATGTTTCATGCAATCCAATGTGATTAATGGTTGCTCCCAAATAAATGTGAGCCTAGTGATATTTTAACTAAAATGTGCCTTTGTGCACTGGACCCACATTTATTCAGTATTAAAATAGGCCTGATTCCCTCTTTTGTTTAAAGTTCTTGGGGGTATTCTACATGTCAGCAATTATAGGTTTCAGCACATCCCAACTATAGCAGCTGACCTTTAGACTGTGCAAATGCACGTTACCTACATCATTCATATGAATCTCACAACAATGGGGTAGGCACACAGGTAGAGGTATTACTATCCCCACTGTACAGATAAAGTAACTTGACCATTTTTACTCTAATACTGGCTGTGTGACTAAAGAATTCAGCCTATTCCTGGGGGCAATAGGGAGCCACTTAGGACTTCAGAAGAGGAGGGTGCCACGATCAGACCTGTACATTAGAATGTCTGCTCTGGCAGTAGTACGAAGGAAGGACTGGAGGGGGAAAGACTGAAGGCAAGAACAACTACTCCTGTTGAGGATACTGCAGTACTTCAGAAAAGAGACAATGGGGGACTGAATTATTATGAGAGATGCTGCAAAGCCAGGAGTAACAGAACCTGGCTATGGAGGAAATGAGGGAAAAGTCAAGTGAAAAATGACTGTGGTGTCAAACCTAGTAGTAACTAGGAAAAAGCTAGTGACATCAAGAGAATTAGAAAAAGAGACAGGTTTTGACCAAGCATTCCACTGTCTAGATATGAAGTCAGAAGCACGTGTGTGGGGGCAGCTCGGTGGTGCAGTGGATACCGCACTGGCTCTGGAGTCAGGAGGACCTGAGTTCAAATCCAGCCTCAAATACTTACTAGCTGTGTGACCTTGGGCGAGTCATTTAACCCTGACAGCCTCCAGAAAAAAAAAGAGAGAAAGAAAAGAAACACATGTGTGATGTCCACTGTGTATGACCACACACATTAGACATCCTGCAGATGAAATGCACATATTATCCCTTCTTTTTAATGACCCTAAGGGTGTGTCCGTATGTGCTGAAACACAGAGAGAAGCACGTGAAGTTCTCAAATGGGCATAAATACCTCGTACGAGGTCTTGGTCATTCTCTGAAATTCGATCCCAGGCTTGTGGCAGAGTCTGGATGTTTAGCAAATTTCCCCACTGGATCTGGGAGAAGAGGTACTTCCTTTCCAGGTAACTTTATAGAAGTTAAGGACTCCCAAGGGTGAGATAAATACACTCAATTTTAACAAATATTTAAGTGCCTCCCACATGCAGAACACTATGCAAGGTGCTAAGAGAGATATTAAGATCATGTGAAACACAATTTCTGCCTTCATGTAGCTCCCAATCAAATGGAGGGATTAATGGATAAATAAATAACTACCGAAAAAACCCAGTACATTAGTGCAAGGGTGCATAACCTGTGGCCTTGAGGCCATATGTTGCCCTTCGAATCCAATCAGTCAAAGGGCTGCACCTGAAGACCAAAGGGGGTGGTACATGTGGCCTCGAGGCTGCAGGTTTCCCATCACTGGGTTAGAGACACAAGAAAAACAGGAAAGCATGAAGCTACTGGAACAGGAGGGATCCAGAAGAAAAGAGTGGTCAACACTGGCAAATGCTGCAGAGGTCAAAATGGATGAGAGATGAGAAAGACCTGGTGATTAAGGGGCTACCTCTAAGAGCAATATGGTAGAGTGATGGGGAACAAGAGTGGTCAACACTGGCAAATGCTGCAGAGGTCAAAATGGATGAGAGATGAGAAAGACCTGGTGATTAAGGGGCTACCTCTAAGAGCAATATGGTAGAGTGATAGGGAACAAATTATACTGCAAGGAGTTGGGAGCAGAATGAGTAGTGACAAAAGTGGAACTACTGGGTGTGTACACTGATTTTCAAGTTTAGCTACGAGTGGGAGGAGAGAGATGAGAAACAGCTAATGATCATTCTGGATGGGGCAGAAGAGTAAATATATGATGGCTTTGTACATAAACACCCTACTGGGTACCTTGGACATTGCAGACACCTAACCCCTGACCTCAAATCGAAATTGACAAAATTGAGAGAACAAGCATAATTACATTTCGCCCAAAGAGAAACACCAAGAGATAAAAGTCAAGGACCACCAATACACTCTTTTATTCTATCCAGCTCTACGAGAAAATAAAAAGCCATCACTGAAGGAACAACTCCAGGTAGATAAGAGGATAACTGAGGACACAGGCTGCTGATGCTTCTTTTGCTTTTTTCTCTGCCAAGAAGAATGATCTGTGGACTGGCAAGGACAGAACAAGCGTGGCTAAGAGGGAGCTGATAACGGAGCTATGGAGATGTTAGGAGAGGGTCTAGCTGCCAAGATGGATGAACTACATCTGTGGTGGACATGACGACCAAGCCACCAGCAGTGATCTTGGAAAGGTGAGAGAGAACAGTGGGTATGTCGCAGGTTTGGCAAGGCTAAGTGTCTTCATTTTCAAAAAAGAGAAAAGGATGGAAGCTGCAAGGTAGAGGCTGTCAAGTTTGATTCTGATTCCTGGAAAAATCCTAAAATAGCTCATGAAATAAATGGTTAGTGAATATCTAGACAAGGGAGTGCTCACAGAGAACCTGAAGAACTCCTTTAAGCACAGCTCAGGCCAGACTGACCCTTAGCATCTTTTTTTGGTCCAACAGTGGCCCATCACGGATGTGAGGCTAGAGCTAACAGATTCCTCACATTTTAGCATTATCTCTTTTCTAGTTGACCAGAAACTGACAGATTAATGGTGCAACATAGACGAGTTAGCCTAGATTTTAGCAACAAATTTGATATATCTCACCATATTCTTAGGGAAAAGATAGAGACACGGGTTAAATAACAGTATAGTTAGATATTCAGGTGTAGCTGAATCGATGGACTAGAGAGTAGTCATTATTCATTTACTGTCAACTTGGAAGGTCTCCAGAGATGTGCTCTAGGGATCTGCAGCGTTTGACATTTTTATCAATGACTAGTATGGGGAAACGGTGGCAGCCTTCTCACAGATGACGCATAGCTGAGAGGGATAGCTAAAACTCTGACTGATAGAGTCAAGGTCCAAGAGGGTCCTGAGAACATTGGGCTAAATCTAATGAGGTGAAATTTAATGGAGATAAATACAAAACCTTAAATTTAGGTTAAAAAAAAAAAGTTTCCCAAATATAGGATGGGGAAGGCATAGGTAACAGTTTATCTGAAAAACATCTGGGCCTTCTGGTGGACTGTAAACAGTATGAGTTTGCAGTGTGACATGGCAGTCAAGAGAGCTAATGCAATCTTGCGCTGCATCGAGCAAGGCATTGCTTCTTCTGGGTCAGAACAAATCTAGAGCATTTTTTCAGTTCCAGACACCACGTTTTAAGGAGGACATAAGATGGAGCTTTCAAAGGACAGAAACTAGCATGGTGAGGGGCCTAAAGGAATTAGCAAACTCTGAAGAAGAGAACACTCAGGGGGAAAGTGGTGGGAGGTACAAGATAGCGGAACAGAAGATGGATTATACTTGTGCTCAGGCCCAGAGGGCCTGATGTCAGCAGAGACTGCTAACAAGTAAAGCTGCCCCAAAGTGAAATGGGAAGCCTCGGGGAAGAAGTGAGTTTGCTCTCGCTGGATGTCTTCAAGCAAAAATAGGATGACCATTTATCAGATTTCTAGAGATTCTTTTTCCAGTGTGGATTAGACTAGATAGCTGCCAAGAAGGTCGATGTCCACTTCCTGTGACTATGTGGCCCAAAACAACTATTTGTGAGCTGATGGCATGTGGGTGTCCTCAAAGAGCCTACCATCCTCCCCAGTGATATCTGTGTGAAGGATACGCATTCCGATAATGTCTGTCGATGTCCTGTAACCATGCCAGCATATCAGCCAATGAGGGGCTAACAGTTGAAGGCTGCAAGACTGCATCAAGGCCTAGTTCATCCGCTTTCTGCTCATACAGCTCAAACACTTGTTCCACATGGCTGCTGACTGTATCTCGCACCTGGAGGAGGCTGATTCTGCAGGAAGAGAGAATGGTGCCAAACAGCATTGGAAAAATGTACAACATACTCCCATCAACCCATGTACCCACTTTACGTAAACAAAAGCTATGCAGAAGTGAGAAGTGTCCCATTATTTCTGGTCACATTTCGAGAGAGGAAGCTGGACCGTGAGGTGACTGGAAATCATGTAGTATCAAGACCAACTGAAGGATTTTTAACATGGAGAAGATTTGGTGGTGTGAGTAAGGAAGCAGCGTCATCACTGCCTTCAATGATCAGAGGGATCACACCTGTTCTGCTTGGCCCTAAAAGGCAGAACTAGAGGTGATGGAGGCAAATTTCAGGTCAAAGTTCAAAGGTAAAACTCTCTAGTTTGAGAACCAGTCAGTAGAATGGGTAGCCTTTGGGATATCCCCATCACAACATGTCTCTAAGCAGAGGCTGGATGATCATTTCTCAGGGACATCATGAAAACAGTTCATTTGGCAGATAAGGATTAGACCAAATGACCTCTAAGGTTCCTTCCAATTCAAAGAGTCTATAACTCATATTCAGAATTTCACGGGCTAGGTAGTGTAGTAGATGGAGTACCAGCCCTGGAGTCAGGAGGATCGGATTTCAAATCCAGCCTCAGATACCTACTACGTATGTGATCCTGGGCAAGTAATCTAACCTTAATTGCCTCCCGCACAAAAAAAAAAAAAAAATTTCATAAGATTTCTTATCAACAACCTTCCTAAAAAGTTCTTCTGATTTTGAGGCTTTCTAACAAATGTTTGTCTTAATATGTATCATAGCTTCGAGCTGAAAGGGAGCTTAGAGATCATCTAGTCCAATCCCTTCATTTTACAGATGAGGAAACAGGTCCAGAGACATGAAGAAATTTGTACATCATCACACTGCTATCAAGTGGCATTTCAACCGAGGTCCGGACTCTAAATCCAGTGTTCTTTCCATTGTACCACTCTGCTCCTTACACTGAGCCTCATGCTTTGGGCCACTAAGTTCTAGGACAAAGAGACCTGAAGAACATGAGGAAAGTAAGGAAGGGCATAGAATACGTATCTCGAAACTCGATGATGATAAGCTACGAAAAGGAAAACGCTCCCCTGTTTGGAGATCAAACTGGCTGCTCACAGATGCCAAACATTAAATTCTTTTCCTGCACAAGAAACGCATCATGGCATCTCTTACAGCTTCTCTCCCAACTGGTCCAAGATGGCATCCCCAGCAGCTAGCAGTTTTCGTCTCAGGCGGTCTTTCAGGTCGGGGAAAGCCCGAAGTGGAGTCTCCTCCAGCTGCACGTTCTGACTGGCTTGCAGCTGCTCCGCCAGGTTGCTAAGGGAGGTCAGGAGAGGTGAGCAGTCACTCAGAGTACTCCTCCAGAGCCCATGCTGGTGCTCTACCACACGGAAAGCCTTCTTCAGAACGTCCTGCACAGTGGGCAAAGGCTCCCTTGGAGACATCTTTTCTGCATGTAAAACCAATCAATTGTTAGGAAGCTTCAACTACAGAAGCATTCAATTCAACACATGTTAATTAAGCATCGATTACAGTCCTGCACAACATTTGGCCTGTGGAAAAATGTAGAGGATGTAACTATGGCTCAGGTCATCCTCGGGCCCCAAAGCTGTTCTCAGACAGAGCTAATAGGGCTCACTGGTCCTTTAAGAGGCCTAATACCCCTGGGCAGGTCTTCACTAACATACTTCCGAAGGGCCTCTTTGATGGGCTATGCTATGCAGGTCTGATCTATTACATGCAAGGCACTGGGCTAAGTGAGGACAGAAAGACAGAAACAACCCAGGTGCTGCTCTCAAGGAGTTTACAATCTATTTGGGGAAAGACATGGATCTAGATAACCATGAAATTAGAGTGAAATAAGTACAAATTTTAAGGAGGATATCCAGGCAAAAAGCTATTAGAAATGTAAGGAGGCAGAGATCACGTTATCCTGGACGGAAGAGGTATCAAGGAAGGAATCATGGAAGATGTGATACCCAAATTTAGGCAATAGATTGAGGGAAAGAGGGTGCATTTGAAGGATTGGGTTGGCATGAGCAAGGAGATGGCAAAGTGCAAGATGAAGCTGGAGAATGCAGAATAGTCCAGTCTTGGGAGGAGGGGAAGGGAGGGGATACAGAGCACGCACAGAGTAGGAGTTTCAGAAGCCCCTACCCCGTCCTGTGGAACTTCTAATGCCAGGATCCAGAGCCTACACCCTATTTAGTAGACAAGAGAGTCAAAGAAAAGTGTGTGAGCAAACCAGTGATATAATCAGAATAGACTATTAGGAAGTCCACATAAGGAACATAACATAAGGTGGTTCAAAGAAGAGCCTAGAGCCAGGAAACCCTAATAAAAAGGATATTATAATAATCTAGTGAGAAGTGATGAGGAAACTTCACGTTCAGGACTGTAATAACAATAATAACAGTTAATATTTCATGCTTTAAAGCTTGCAAACTGCTTGGCATATATTATCTTATTTGAGCCCAACAAGAACCCTGTCAAGTAAATGTTATTACCATCCCAGGATATGTTTGCCAGAGAATTGCATCTAGCTAACCACAAGCCAAACAACTAGTAATCAAGTGGCAGAAATTGAAACTTATTCATAGAATACTTTATTGTCTAATATAGATACCACACGCAAGGTGTACAAAGGCCTTTAGTGCCATCCAAAGTCTATTTAATCAAGTGCTAAGAGAACTTCCCTGGGTGACTTTTAACACCTGGATCTAGAACAATCTCTAGAACTGGTATGGAACAGATTTTAGCTGCCAAATGGCAGCTGATGCATGCCAGTAACAAGCCTGGGGCTGAGAAGCTCAAGTGGTTGTAGGTGCCGAGAGGAGAAACACCAAGAACACTGCCTCAATACAAGAGGTAGTTAAGCCAGCTTTGAAGAACCTCCAGTGCCAGCATGCCACGCTTGGATGTCTGGCCAAACTCTTCTGCGTTCAGCTCAGAATATAAAAAAAAGAGGATGAAGATCACAGATAAAGATCCCAAAAGCCTCGAAAGGTTCAGACTGCTGGGGGGCTGGCTATCTTCCTTCCCTCCTTTTCCCATGTAATGCATGTCTCTGCTACTTCATCTCCAGGTATGACAGTGACAAGCTCGTGATCTGTTCTCCTTCGGGAATCTCAAGTGGTCCACAAAGCACTTCTTAAACTGTGGGTCGTGACCCCATATGTGGTTTAAGAAGAGCTGAAGGGGTCTGGGGTGGAAAAAGGTTAAGAAGCCCTGGACAGCTGGGTACTGTGCTGCTTGAGATCCAAGACATAAACTACACCCAAGAGGGGATGCAAGAGTTGTGATGAGCTAGTCTACTGAGTTAGCCTCAGAACCATATATTGGGGAAGTGCTCAAGATATAGTTTACTTAGATTTAAAGCAAAGCATTTCTCCTATGCTATCCTTTTGGGCAAGATAGAGAAGTGAATCAAATGATGGTACAGCTAGATAGATTTGAACCTGAGTGAATTCATGGCCAGACCTGAAGAGTAGTCATTTGAGGCTTGATGTCATCTTATAGGGTCAAAGCCTGCTGTCCTTGGCTCCACGTGGGTTAAAATGTTTACCAATGATCTGTATTTAGGCATATATGGAAATGCCTATAAACCTTGAAGAAAAGAAAAGAAAAGAAAGCTGGAAGGGACTGCTAAACCACTATATGACAGAATTGGAATTCGGATCTATAAAGGACAGGCAAGAACAACTGGGCTGAGCTCCATATGATGGAATCTAATAGTGATACATAAAAAGTGTTATTCTTTGGTTTAAAAAAAATCAACTTTATAATAGTTTTATGAAAAAAGATCTGAGAATTTTATTCCGTTGCAGGTTCACCTGGTATCAAGAGTGAAAAACGCTTATGTGGTAACTAAAAAAGCTAAACTTAGGCAACATTAAGATACTACAAACCTGGCTCAGATTCAATCTAGCTCAGCAGATTGAACCTAGCCCGCTTGTGAAAACAAGCGCCACAAATGGTAAGATTTCTTTAAGAGTCAACCCATTATGGCGAATCTTTAAGAAACTTTGTAAAAAAACAAAAAGATACCCAAAACCTTAAGAAAAAAGGATTTGCAAGGCCCATTGTATTCCGCCCTGGTCAGACCATATCTGGATCATTATGTTTGGTTCCAGGTGTCACACTGTGACAAACTCTGGAAAGCACCAAAGAAGGGCAACCAGAGTGGAGAATTTAAAATTAATGCTACATGAGGATTGGTTAAAAGAACTGGGAGGTTTAGTCTGAAGAATAAGACTTGGGGGAAAGCACAACAGGTGTCTTCAAAACTATGAAGCATTCTATCATTTGGAAGAGAGATTAGAACCCTTCTGCTTCTGCTTGGCCAAAGATGGCAGAGTTTAAGGCATGGGGGAGGTAGGGGGGGGAGGAGAGACAGAACTGCAAGGAATCATTTCAGCGAGACGTAAAGAAAAACTTCCTAACAATAAGAGCTATCCCAAAGTGGAATGGATGGCCATGGCTCCTCCTCACTTAAGGTTTTTCAAGGAAAGGCTGGATTACTACTTTAGAGGGGATATTGTACAGAGGATTTTTATTCAGCTACATGTTGGACTATATGATCTCTGAGATCTCATCTCTAAATGCCTATCACCAAAGGGGATCCAATGTGGAGGTAGTCTGGGCCAAGATGAGAATGATGAGGGAATATGGAAAACCACTAGGGTACTTGGACTTGAGAAAAACAATTCCCCCGAAGAAGGCCTAAGCTTACACCTCTGCTACATCCTTTGAAATAATACATGACATTTTTAACACCTTAAAGTCTGCCAAGTTTTTAACATATATTACCTCATACAATAAACCCGTGAGGGAGCTACTACAGGTGCTATTATCCTCATTTAACAGAGGAGTAAACTGAGGCTGAAAAGGGTGATTTGCTGATGGATCACACAGCTAATAAATATGAGAATCTAGACTTGAACCCACATCTTTCTGACTCAAATCCAGAACTCTGGCCACTATGCCACATTGCCTTTTACAAGACAGAGGTCTAGCCACTTAAACAAGGGGCAACAGGCAGTCCTAACAAGCCCTCAGGTATCCATGGGCCTAGACCTTAAGCTGCTGGCCACTGTTCCCATGTCCTATGAAAAGTCCTTCAGCACAGACCAGAGAGACCAAAAAATTCTTCTGGGGGCAACTACTCGACATAAGGGACAAAACGTTTTACCTCGAGAAAAGAATTCTCCCTCAGACAGTGAGGATCTTTAGCTGCTAAGTATGCAGGTCACTGCTTTTCTCCTCTGTGAATGAGGGGCTTTGTCTCCTTAGCCTTTAAAGTCCCTTCCAGCTGTTTCATTCTCAGTTCACATCTGGAAAATAACACCGAAAGAAAGGAGAACTCTAGAGACTGGCTTTTGCAAAGCCTGCGAGACCAGGAAATTCTGCTATGAAGGGAACAGAATAAGCATTTAATAAGCATTGTGTTAAACACTTCACAAATATTTCATTTGATCCATAAAAAGCAGAAAGTCAGAAGGGGGGAGGGATGTCATTACCCCATCTTGACAGGGTTTGGCAGGAGGTCTACATAAGAATTCTCATATTTGGGGCTGTGACTAATGATTTACATGCATCTCTGGGACTAACAGGTACTCACTACAGTGTGACTATTTTGTTTTCCTCTTTTAGTAAATAAAACTTTTGTCTGTAACATTTTGAACTGTGTGCTTCTGCAAGGGAGAAATTTATTCTCAGCATACTGGGAGTACCTTTCCCCAATTTTTCTAGGTAGGGAACAATAAGCTAAGGGAATGGAAAAGGGGTCAAGACATTAAGAGCGTGAGTTAATGTTAATATACTACAGACATTTATAAAGTGTTTTGAGAAACAGAGGACCTGCCTTGGTGTCAGGCATATCAATTCACTTAAACTCTCCGGGACCTTGGCAACTAAGACGATAAAGATAAAATACAGAACTGCTGCAGGTTTGTATTGGTGGGAGGAGTTTCCGCGCTGGGAGAGCCCCAGTTCAATGGCACAAATGTATACGAAGAGCATGGTACACGCATCACTCGAACCTCACAACTCTGTAGATGAAGACAACTATTGTTAATTTCCTTTTACAGTTTGAGGAAACTGAGGCCTGGAGGGGTGAAGGGACTAAAGGTAGTCTCCGGTCAGGTCCCCTAACCCTCTATCTTGCCCGCTTTCCACTGTGCCCACAGCACAGCCCAAATCAGTCCAGAATTGGGGTCAAAAGGTCAATGAGTCACTGTACCTCCGGGTCTCAGTTTCCCCATCCGTCAAACGCTGGGGTCGGAGGGGGACGACCTCTGAGGTTCCTGAGGTCTTACCCGGCCAGGAAGATGAAAAGTCTCCCTCCCCATCTCAGCAAACCCCCAACCCACCCCCGCCCCCCGATACTCACTGCAATTTCCGACACCCGGGAGCCCGAGGAACGCAGCCAACGTGCAACTCTCCACCTCCTGCGAGCTTCCTGCTCCCCAATGCGCATGCCCGAAAGAGGATACCAACCAATAAAAACGAGCTAAAAGAACTAGCTTAGTTAAAACACGTGACCCGTGCTGCCAAACCTCCTGGGTATTGTAGTCTTGCTCGAGGATTGGCTGGTCCGATTATGGAAGCGCCTGATGATTGGCTCTCCAGATAACCCCTCGCGCCCGCTCTAGAGTGGAGCTTCTTATTGGCTGTCAAGGGGCGGTTGAATTTGAATCTGCAGGGCGAGGCAGCGACTCCATTTAACGCCCCTGAGACCGGTGGGTGGGCCCGGTTTGGTCACCACTGACTTCTTTGGGATCTCGATCTTCTCGGCTGTAAGGGGCCGGATCGGAACAGTCGGCCTTTCCTCGGGCGCGGGAGTACGATCTGCGGGGGCTGACCTCCCCGGGCTCCCGTCCGCCTCACGCGCCGCCGCCGCTCGGGTCTGGCGGGTCGCGCGGCGTCTTCTCCGCCTCTGCACCATGGCTCCGTCGAAGAAGGCCTCGAGCCGGACGACCAAGAAGAGCGCGGTGCGGAGCAGAAAGCTCGCCTCCTTCCTCAACGACTTCGACCGTGAAGGTAACTGAGGGCCCCGAGGCTCATGGCTGAGACAAATGGAGCCAACCAGGCGCACCCGCGGAGAAGGAGGCAGCGAGGCTGGGGCGGAAGGGGGGGTGGGGCGGCCTGCACTCGCGTTGCCCTGGGTAACCGCAGAAAGCGTCGGCGGGGGAGGGGGCGAGCGCAGAATCTGCTCCCCCTGGGTATTTACTGGCGCCTTCTCGAGGACGGGGCAGGTCTTTGAAAGAAAGCATCATCCCACACTACTACTTCCTAGCCCTGTGCTAGGACTCTGGGGATACACTGGCAAAAGCAGAAACTGCCCCTGCCCTCTGGGAGCTTACTTTCTTTTGGGGGAGGGGGCGACAGCCGTGTGCAAATATGATATTAATGTCCTTGGGAACTTGATCGGAGCCCTCCCCCAGGACCCAAAGCTCCCAGGCCCAAACATACGTAAGGACGTGTAAAACATATACAAGGTAATTTGGTGGGGAAGGACTTTGCAAGGAAGCAGGGGTCGAGGAAATCAGAAAAGAGATCTTTTTGACTCCGTTTCGAAGTACACAAGGAGTTCTTAACCGGGGGATTTGAAGAGGGAGGGGCTGCATTCCAGATATGGGGAATTGCTAATGCCAAGTCATGAAAACAGGAGAAGGGAGAAAGCTAATTCGGTTAGACTGTGGTAGAGTATGGGAAAGGGAGTGATATATAATAAGGCTGGAAAGGTCGGTTGGATCAGATTGTGAAGGACTTTAACTGCCAAACAAGAGCTTATATGGTGTGTCCCTAAAATCTTAGTGCAGTTTTAAAGCTTTATTAATGTCTTTAAGCTTAAGGCTTAAAATGTCTATTAAGAGTTTTGGGACGCCCTGTATTTGATCAGAGAGGTGTTGGAGTTTGAATAGGGGAGGTCAGACCTTTGGCAGCTGTGTGAAATTGTAATCCAAAAAGAACTTTTTTAAGGTGCCTGTTCTATGCAGGACACTGAGAAAACTCAGCAAGTTGTGATCCTAGCCCTCAGAGAGCTCCACGTGTAGTAGTAGATACGAGACAAAGATGCAATTATACCTTACGTGTACAGTTGAGCTCCTCGAAGATGGGTTTTTTTCTGTTTTTGTCATTCTTTGTGTCCTCAGCTTTTTTTTTTTTTTTATGTCCCTGGCATAGTAAATGCTTGTTGGTTGATACAAATGTATAAAAAGCAGTACAGAACATTCTGCTAAGTTTGAGAATGGGGAGAGACCTGGCCTGGGGTGCAAAAGCTCTTTGTTGTTTTCTTGGTATTGCCACTAACTTGTTATGTGACTTAGGCAGATCTGTCATCCTTGAGACTTTGTTTCAGCTCTGGAAAATTAGAAGGCTAAAAATCATTCCAAGGAACATCCATCTATCCGTTAGCTATGAGACAGTGGTAATTATATAAATGATGTAAAAATGATTTCCTCACAGTACAATTATAGAAATAAAAATGGGTTCATTCACATTTACTTCAATGTTTCAGTCGTTGTTAGTCATTAGTATAGATACTCTCTTGAGAAGTGTTGCTCATAACACATTGCATCTTCTGTAATTCTTGCCCATGTCCTTCCACAAACCCTTTATAGAAGATCTATTTATTATGCTGGGGTCTTTTTGCTAGTTCTTTTACTATTTCTTGAATACTAATCTAACACTTAGACTATCCATCCAGTATCCCTCCAGTTACATAGCTTATCTACCTCCTTTGCTTTTCAAATATGTTCTTGTTCTATATTTTACAACATCTTCAAGGGTGAGTTGTCATTGGTAACACAATCATAATAATATTTGCAAAGTACGTGACATATATTATCTCAGTTGATTTTCACAACTGCTTGTATTCTACTTATACTCACTGTGTACCTTTCCACTGGCTTACCTACAGTTTAAGGTTTTTCAGAAATCATGATATTTGATTGTTAACTATATCATATCACTGGGAGAATATTAGTATTTAACAAATGGGCTTTGACAGTGGGTAAGCAGTTTGGGTTGTTGAAAATGCTGCATAGTTTCCCAAATGCAATATGACCCAGTCTTCTAGTTAATTTTGAGCTCAAGACAGATGTGCAGTCTATCCAACTTCATGTTATAATTGAAACAATGTGCATTCTTTATATACTTAGTTTTTTTTTTTTTCCTGTGTGGCTAATTAGACCGAATTCTTCCAGGTAGTCATCATGCTCCTTATTAAGGGGTTTCCAACAAGATAGTTCCCACACCTGTGAAATAGACCAAGATTGCTAGGGAGCTGAAACCACAAAGATAACTTTGCTCGGTGAACTTCTATCATTATTTAAAAAGACATAAAACAGGATGACACCCAGACTCATGATTGACACTGGACTTGGAGTCAGGACGATCTGGTTTGAGTGCCTATTCCAGCAGTTGATAGCTGTGTGACCACACACAAATCTTTTAACAACTCTGAACCTCAGTTTCCTCATCTGTAAAATGAGGATAGTAATACCTGTGTGAAGGATAAAATGTAAAGCACTTTGCAAACAACAACAGCAATAGAAATGTCAATTGTTATGGTCCCCAGAAGTTTTTTGCCAATACCATGGAAGATGTTTTGTGCAAAGGCCAAACGGAACAAGGAGTTCCTGTAGATTCTGAGATTGTCAAGAGACTTCTCTTTGGAAAGGACATCTAGGTTTTATTCAGCCCTGAGGCTTTCTAATATGCCAAACTGTGATTGGATTTTAAGTTAAACAGGATTTAATGACACTTTTCCCCTTATGCTTGTTATTACCTAAGGAGTTGGATGTTTAGTTCTAGTACTTTTGTGTTGAGTTTCGTTTGGTCATCCAGCTGAATGTCATCTGTTACTCTAGGAATGTTATTAGAGTAATGTGGAATAATTGATCAGCTACATGGCTCTTACAGTGCATGAGGACCACTTTAAACAGTGAGGTAGTTTTGTTAAATTTAATGTAATGCTATTACAGTTGCCGTTGCCATGGTTTAAAAAAAGTTATTGCACAAAATCCTCAACAAGTCAGAATTACTTGATTTGATTGTAGGCCTACAGTCATTGTTTTCAAAGTTACATCCCTGTTTTTTTAAATGGGTGTACTGAAAGGCCCAATGTAGTCTCAAGGCTTCTGGTCTTCCAACCCTAAATGATTCCCATCATCTCTGAAATTCTGTGATTCATTTTTGCTAGGAAAAGGATCAAAGATGACTGTTGACGTTAGCATTATTTTGTACAATGAATGGTATCGCAGAAAGAACACAGGATTGGAGTTTAGACATGTATTTTAGTTCAGGTTTTTACCACTAACTTGCTATGGGATCTTGGCCATATTACCTCTCTAAACCTCAGCTTTCTTCTTTCTAAAGTAGGACAGCAATATTTGTCCTGGCTACCTCCCAGGTTTGTTGTGAGAAAAGAGCTGCAGGAACATGAACTCTTACTATTTACATCGACACCTGGCTCTCAGTGGCTGAACAGTTTTTCTACAACCCTCTCAGTCAGTGTCTTCTATTGCCCCTCTTCCCTATAACCCTAGGGACTGTTCTGCCTGAGGTGAGCAGACTGATTAAGATGCTTTAGAGCCACTTTATTGAAGGATGTATATCTCTGTAAGACAAATACATAGATGACAGGAAAACCTGGAATCCAGAGCTAGAAGAGTCATCTTTAACTATGTCTCAGAAACCAGGAGTTGTCAACTTTCATGGGCTCGGGGTAGGATTGTTACCAGGTAGTTTGAAGATGGCAGAAAGGTTCATTTTTAAAGTGCACAAAATTATTAAGGCTTTCAATTGCTGTCCTATTTTATGTAAAATGACCTGTTCCTGTTTTGTTGGTCTTTTTTAATCTCTTCTTACAGTACAAATTAGATCAAAGCAAATACAGTCAGATGCCCAGAACCTCATCAAAGAAGTAGACAATCTTTACAACATTGAAATCCTCCGGCTTCCCAGGGCGCTTAGAGAAATGAATTGGCGTGAATATTTTGGTAAGATGTTGTACCTCTCCTAGCTGTTAACTGAAATATAGAGGCATTTTGAGGCTCACATAGTAGTCCAGGCTCTCTGAGCTTAGAGAACTGGCGCTGCCAGCACCACTGCTGCTGCTGCTGTTTATGGTAGTTTTACAAGGTTGTCACAAGCTTTGAAAACTGAAACAATATAGAATGTAAAGTGATAGTGGTTATAGCCAATATGGAAAGGTCCTCCTAAAGCACTATTGTAAGCAGCATTTTGAAATGGTTGCTAGTTAATGAGAAATCATAGTTTGCGAAGAGGTATATAGGCTACCAGCAGTCCTCCATTTTAAAACCCAGCGGGCCTTATTTATTGACTAGTTACCGTAATCTGCCAACATTTTCTAGATATTTAAATAGCTTCTTGATGAATCTACTACATTAAGTAGAGTCTTCCAAAGATGCTTCTGTTGTTGAATAAATGTTTGTCCACGTGTGTTAGTTGCTAAAGAGGAATGTTCTTTTTGTAGCCCTAGGAGGAAGCAAACAGGCCCTGGAAGAAGCAGCAACAGTAAGTGATTTGTCTCATTTGATTTTTGTGGGAAGTTTCTCTCTTTATCAAATCCAAAAATATTTGTTGAACTATTCTGCCCAAGGCAGTGTTCTTGTGAAGAGGACATTATGTAGGTACAGCCAGTAAAGACAGAAGGATCCCTGGGCTCCTCAGGGGTTCTGCTCTTCTGTTTATTGATGGTTTTTTTTATCTTTGACTTCACTGTCAATTCATAACAACTACCCTCCATAAACTGTCCCATGTAACAAAGGAAAACAGACTATATTTTGACAGCTTGTACTACATTCTGTGCCTGTACCTCTCTACTGAGAGGAGGGAAGTGTGCTTCATCATTGGTACCCTGGATCCAAGAGCAGTTACTGCATTTAATCTGAAATTTGATGTCTTTTAATATTGTTTTTATATGCTATTGTAGTCATGTGTATTATTTATTTAGTTGTGCTTACTTCACACTGCACCAATTGGTAAAAGTCTTCCTTTTTTTTTTGGAATCCTGACATCATTTCTTAATGGTATGATAATATTCTGTCACATTTATATACCACAATTTGGGCTGGTTGTGGTGATGCCCTGGGTACGGTCCCTGCTACCAAAGTTGAGGCTGATGGGTTTCTTATGCCTGGGATTACTGAGCTATAGGAGGACTAAGGCCAGTAAGGTGTCCAAACTGAATCCAGCACCAATATGTTGGGCTGCCTGGAGCAGGGGGCCACCAGACTGGGTTGGAAACAGAGCGGGTCCAAGCTTCCATGCTAATATGCTTAATATCAGACCAGTGAGTGGCTGCTGTACTTCCAACCTGCTCAAGTTAGCAAAACTTCCCCAGAAAAGCTACAACTTGTCTGACTGTTCATTCCCCAGTCAATGAGCACCCACTGTTTCTAATTCTTGCTGCCACAGCCAAGATGGCAGCTGGAAAACAGGGACTAGCATGAGCTCCCTGCCGAGTTCCTCCAAAAACCTATAAAAAATGGATCTGAACCAATTCTGGAACTGCAGAACTCAAAAAACAGCAGAGGGAAGCAGGGCTTCAGCCCAGGACAGCCTGAATGGTCTCTGGGTAAGGTCTATCCCGCACAGAGCTGGGAGCGGAGTGGACCGACCAGACCAGGAGGCGGGCAGAGCGTGCCCTAGTGCCCTGAATCAGTGAGCTGCAGCAGTTACCAGACTTCTCAACCCACAAACACCAAAGACAGCAGAGAAGGTTACTGGGAATAGCTGGGGAGTGGAAGGAGTTTGCAGTTCGGCTACCACCCTGGGGGCAGTGGAGGTGGGGCAGCTACAGAACTACAGCTGCAGTTGCTTCCCTCCCCAGGCCCACCTGGTAGGAGGAATTAAGTGGTGGATCAGAGCAGGAGTGAAGAGCCTGCTGAAGATCTAAGTCCAGTCCGGGTTGGGGGTTCTTGGGGAAGGAGGAGTGCTGGTGTGGCAGAGCTGGCACATCCCCCCAAGCTTGGAACATAGTTCTCTTAACTCTACAAGCAGTCATACCCCCATGAAAAACTCAAAGGTCAAGTTAGTTGGCTGGGAATATGGCCAGACAGCGAAAAAGCACCTAGATTCAGTCTCAGACTTTGGATTCTTTCTTTGGTGACAAAGAAGACCAAAACATACAGGCAGAAGAAGTTAACAAAGTCAAAGAGCCTACAACAGAAGCCTCCAAGAAAAACATGAACTGGTCTCAGGCCATGGAAGAGCTCAAAAAGGATTTGGAAAAGCAAGTTAGAGAAGTAGAGGAAAAGTTGGGAAGAGAAATGAGAAGGGTGCAAGAAAATCATGAAAAACAAGTCAATGACTTGCCAAAGGAGACCCAAAAAAATACTGAAGAAAACAACATCTTGAAAAATAGACTAACTCAAATGGCAAAAGAGCTCCAAAAAGCCAATGAGGAGAAGAATGCCTTGAAAGGCAGAATTAGCCAAATGGAAAAGGAGGTCCAAAAGACCACTGAAGAAAATACTACCTTAAAAATTAGATTAGAGCAAGTGGAAGCTAGTGACTTGATGAGAAATCAAGATATTATAAAACAGAACCAAAGGAATGAAAAAACGGAAGACAATGTGAAATATCTCATTGGAAAAACCACTGACCTGGAGAATAGATCCAGGAGAGAGAATTTTAAAATTATTGGACTACCTGAAAGCCATGATCAAAAAAAGAGCCTAGATATCATCTTTCAAGAAATTATCAAGGAGAACTGCCCTGATATTCTAGAGCCACAGGGCAAAATAGAAATCGAAAGAATCCATCGATCGCCTCCTCAAATAGATCCCAAAAAGAAATCTCTTAGGAATATTGTCACCAAGTTCCAGAGCTCCCAGATCAAGGAGAAAATACTGCAAGGAGCCAGAAAGAAACAATTTGAGTATTGTGGAAACATAATCAGAATAACCCAAGATCTGGCAGCTTCTACATTAAGAGATTGAAGGGCTTGGAATGCGATATTCCGGAGGTCAATGGAGCTAGGAATAAAACCAAGAATCACCTACCTAGCAAAACTGAGTATCATGCTCCAAGGCAAAATATGGATTTTCAATAAAATAGAGGAGTTTCAAGCTTTCTCAGTGAAAAGACCAGAGCTGAATAGAAAATTTGACTTTCAAACACAAGAATCAAGAGAAGCATGAAAAGGTAATCAAGAAAAAGAACAAGAAAAAGAAATTGCAAGGGACTTACTAAAGTTGAACTGTTTTGTTTACATTCCTACATGGAAAGATGATGTGTATTATTCATGAGACCTCAGTATTAGGGTAGCTGAAGGGAATAGGCATATATTTGTATATGCCTGGGATTTATGTTTATGTATGTATGTGTAAGTGAATGTGTGTGTATGTATATATGTATGTGTATATATGTACATAGAGAGCGCGTGGGCACGGGGTGAGTTGAAGATGAAGGGAAGATATCTAAAAGAAATAAAATCAAATTAAGGGATGAGAGAGGAATATATTGAGAGAGGGAGAAAGGGAGAGATAGAATGGGGTAAATTATCTCGCATAAAAGTGGCAAGAAAAAGCAGTTCTGTAGGAAGAGAAGAGAAGGCAGGTGAGGGGGGAGTGAGTAAATCTTTCTCTCATCAGATTTGACCTGAGTAGGGAATAACATACATACTCAATTGGGTATCTTACCCCACAGGAAAGAAGAAGGAAGAAGATTTTAAAAAGGGGGGGGATGATAGAAGGGAGGGCAGATGGGGATGGAGGTAATCAAAAACAAACACTTTCAAAAAGGGACAGGGTCAAGGGAGAAAATTCAATAAAGGGTGATAGGTTAGGAAGGAGCAAAATATAGTTAGTCTTTCACAACATGAGTATTGTGGAAGGGTTATACATAATGATACACATGTGGCCTATGTTGAATTGCTTGACTTCTTAGGGAGGGTGGGTGGGAACAGAAGAGGGGAGAGAATTTGGAACTCAAAGTTTTAAAAACAGATGTTCAAAAACAAAAAAAAAGTTTTTGCATGTAACTAGAAAATAAAATACACAGGCAATGGGGCGTAGAAATTTATCTTGCCCTACAAGAGAAGAAGGGAAAAGGGGAGGGGAGGAGAGTGGAATGACAGAAGGGAGGGCTGACTGGGGAACAGGGCAACCAGAATATACGCCATCTTGAGGGGGGGAGGGTAGAAATGGGGAGAAAATTTGTAATTCAAACTCTTGTGAAAATCAATACTGAAAACTTAATATATTAAATAAATAAATAAAATAAAAATAATTCTTGCTGCCACAAAAAGTGTTCCTATGAATATTGTGATATATGTTGGACTTTTTCTGTCTTTGATCTCTTTTCATTATATATCTAGTACAGGGATTGCTGGGATCAGAAAGATGAAGAGTTAAATAATTTTCCTCTTATTTCAAGTTGTTTTCTAGAAGTGTTGAAAAATGCTGTTTCTCACCAATAGTTAATTAGTGTGCCTGACTTCCCATAACCCTCTAGCATTGACTGTTTTTGTTTTGTGGCATTACCAGCTTGACGAGCATGAGATAAAACCTCACGGTTATTTTAACTTGCATCTTATTAGGAATTTGGAACTCTTTATATGATAATTTATAACTTATATTTCTTCTTTTGAAAACTGTTCATATCTTTTGACCAGTTATCTACTGGGATAGGGCTGTTAGTCTTATAAATTTGATTAAATTCTTCGTATATCTTGGGTATATGGCAATTTTATCAGAGATACTTGACACAAAGTTTTTTTCCCTCAATTAGACTTCTTTTCTATTTATTTTTTGGTCCTATAAAATTATATAATCAAAATTGTCCAATTTTTTCTTGTTTTCTCTCTTATTTGCCTACAAATTTCCCCCCAGCCATAATTCCATTCTCTACCCTTTTTTAAAAAAGAAATAATGTGGCCTTTTATTTTTAGATTATATGTCTATCTGGCTCTTATTGTGATATAGAATGTTAGTTTTAAACCTATTTTCAGCCAAATTACTTTTCAGTCTTCCCAGAAGTTTTGTTAAATGAGGAATTCTTCCCCTACTAGTTCATGGATTTATCAGACATTGAGCTGCTGTGTTCATTTGCTTCAGGGTTGTTGTCTAGTCTGATAAACTCCTAAGGGTGATGGCTTGTCTTGCTTCCTGTTCCCCTTGTAATGCCTTGATTTGAGTTCTCCAGTGAGATTAGGTAATCTCAAACCCAGATTTATTTTTAAATTGATTTACCTATTTCACCCTTTTTTATTACCTAGGCCTTTGGGATAAAATACGTAATTTATTTTGATTCTTAATCATTGGACTTTGCTAACCATAGAATGATTGAAGTCATGACTCTCTGCCTTGGGTTGTCATAGACTCATAGAGTTTTCAAATTGAAAGAAACTTCAGGTCATCTAATCCAACCTGTTCCAAGGACTATGATCCCCTGTCTATGTGACATTGCTAACAAATGTTTATCTAGCCTTTGCTTAAAGCCTCCCTCGATGGGAACTACAGACCCAGGAGGAAGACTGGAAGGAAGCAGGAGAGATGACAGGTCCTTATACTGTGGAATATTTAGTGCTTCCCCACTTGCATACAAAGTGCTCTGTGTGCATTGCCTCATGGGATTGTCAAAGCCCTCCTAGGAGAGGCAAGTGTTACTATCCCCATTTTGACAGCTGAGGAACCTGGAGGCTTTAAATCCCATAGTAAGAGGAAGAGCCAGATCTTGAACTGCACAAAAGGCTTAGACACGTAAAACAGAACTTTCCTAAACATAACAACATAAAAGGGGTTTGGCAACCAAATAGAAAGAGACCCACATTCTTCCAGCAGCAAACTAAAGTGATTTAGATGTGAGGTTTGGATGGAGATGTGTTGGTAGAGGGGTGAGGTCATTGTATAAAAGATGAGTCTAAGGAGTAGCAAGGGCCCACAGGCCTCTAGTTTTTGTTTTCTTTTCCTGTAATGGGAGAGCTGGGAAGTAGAAAGACGCATATTTATCAGAATAGTGAGCAAATTGCAACTAATCCTCAATGAGGTAAATGAATTGTAATATATGCCTTGGCCTGTTGCTTTGAAGAACAGCACATGAGTTTTCTTCCTTGTGACCAAATTCCAATTCATTTTAGCTAATTCATGTGAATTAACTTTTTTTTTTAAGTGACTAATGTCCATACACTTTGATCCACAGATCCTACTGCTAGGCATATGTGCCAAAGAGGTCAAAGACAGTCAAATCAATAGATATTTATGAAGCACCTGTTCTAGGGAGTAGAGCCAAAATGGCAGAGTGGAAGGATACAGTGCTGTTGAATTCTTGTCCACAATTCCTCCAACCAGATTTGTAAAATGCAACAGACTGAATCCTGGTGGAGAAATCCAGAAAAAGTCAGTGAGTTTTTTATCTGGCCCAGGTTAGCATAAACAGAGAACAGTCACTGGAGACAGGGTCAGGGCAGGAGCACAAAGCAAACAGCACTCCTGTGCCCAGGGAAAGGCTGCACACCAGCAGAAAAAGAGGTCTCAGATCCACACTGGGGCATTGCAGTGGAGATTGGTGCCAAGTGACAGCTTTGTTGATCACTATCCAAGATGGAGTGAGAAGGGTACCTTTGTACAGTGTAGAGAGGTCCTAGGTGGTAGACTGAGAAAGGAGGAATTTCAGACCTCAGTCACAAATCAGGGTCTCAACTTCTGGCATCCAGCCTAGCCTGCAGAGGAATAACCAAAGCAAGAAACCCAAACCAAAATAGGAGGGAAGAGAGGGGTCCTGTGATTCTGCCAGTTTGAACCAAGAGAGCTTTCTGGCCAGCCTACCAGGGTAAAGTCCAGCAGCCTTCTTCTCTTGCACAGTTCTAAACCTAGGTCAGGAAGTTGCAGAGCTGAGAATGGGGGGTATGGGGGAGGGATAGAAATCATATCTTGCCCTGGATCAGACCACTTGGGGAGCACTGAAAGTTTATAAGTCATCATCCTGGCCCTGAGATCCTGGAATAACACCACACTTAATACCCCCAAGAAAGCAGCAATGGGACCAGCCCAGATCTTCCCTCCAGTAGTGCTGTAGAGAGCCCAGCTCTAACATCATATCCCAAGTCAGGAAGTGGGCTGGAAGAATGGACAAACAACAAAAGAACCAAAACATAATGAGCTGTTATGGTGGAAATTATGTTCAGGATACAGACATAGAAAAAACAAATGACTCCAAAACATCTACAAGCATTGCCTTAGGAAAACACAGCTTGGGCAAAAACTCCACTAGAATTCCTGGAAGAAATGAAGCAAGTGTTAAAAAAAAAATGTTTATAAATGGAATGAGAGGACTTCAGGAAAAAATTAGAAAAGAAATGAGAGCTATAGAAGAAAGAATTGGAAAGAGAATTAACAGCATGGCACAAGGGGTACAAAACCTTGCCCAAGCAATAAACTCCCTGAAAATTAAAATGGACCAAATAGAAATCAATGACTTAGTGAGGCAACAAGAAATATTAAATTCAAGTCAAAAGGCTAAAAAAAAATGGAAGAAAATGTAAAGTATCTCATAGCAAAAAACAACTTACCTAGAAAAAACATCAAGAAAAAAAAATTAAGAATCACTGGACTACCTGAGAACTATGACCAAAACCAGAATCTAGATATTCTATTTTAAGAAATCTCAAAAACTGCACAAGTCTCTTAGAACCAAAGGGCAAAGTAGAAAAAGAACCTACCATTCGCCTCCTGAAAGAAACCTCCAAATGAAAACTCCCAGGGACATCATAGCCAAAATCCAGAGCTTCCAGGTCAAAGAAAAAATGGTACAAGTAGCCAGAAAAAGAATTCAGGTACCTAAGGATTCAAAGTCAGGATCACCCACAATTTAGCAGCCCCCAGTATAAAGGAGCAGAGAACTTGGAATATAATATTCCAGAAGGCAAAGGAAATGGTCCTACAGCTAAGCACAACTTATCTGGCAAAACTAAACATAGTACTATAGGGGAAGAAATGGACCTTTTAATGAAATGGAGGACTTCTAAACATTCCTGATGAAAAGAAACTTGGAGGTGTGAAGGGAAGCATAAAAAGGTAGACAGGATTAGACAGTGATAAAGGACTAAATGAGGATAAACTTTTCATTCAAATGTGGGGAGATGTTGCATGTGAACCCTTTGAAACCCTATCATCATCAGGGATCATAGAGGGAGTCCAAATAGACAAGGCTCTAGAGTAGTTTTGTAACATCCTGATATTCTTAAGGAAAGAATAGAGAAGGAAAGAGGAACATACTGCAGGGATAAGCAAAAGGATGTACAAAACTATAGCTCTTTTTTGAGGTGGCAGAGAATGGGAATTTGAGGCAGTGTCCATAAATTGGAGATGGATGAACACTTTTTGTATATCACTGTGATGGAATACTATTGTGTTAAACTTTTATCAGTGTAATAACCACTCAGGATTCTAGAGGACTAATGATGAAACAATGCTACTCACATCCTGGTAGAGGTGAAAGACTCAGAATGAAACAAATTTGGGGAGTTTTGGGGGAGGGAGGAGAGAAGTGCATTATGGACATTTATTTCAATCGACTGTATGGGTTTGTAATAGGTTCGGGTTTTTTATGTTCTCTTTTAGACAGTAGAGGAGAATGAGAAAGCAGGTCTTGGCTGGTTAAAACTAATTTTTTTTTAAAAACACCTATTACATGCCAATCACTATGCTAAGTCACTGTAGATATAAAGAAAGTAAAAAGACAGTTCCTGAACTCAAGGAGCTCTCAATTTTAATAGGGGGAGACAATAGGGAACTAACTATTTACAAGTAACACTATATAGATGGAGTACATCGGAGATAATCTCAGAGGAAAGGCACTAAGATGAAGGAGGATCAGAAAAGACTTCTCATGAGAGGTGGTATTTTTGCTAAGACTTGAAGGCAATCAGGAGACAGGTGAGGAGAGAGAATTCTAGACTTGGGGGAGAGTCAGTGAAAATTCATGGAGTCAGAGATGGAGTGTCTTGTCCCAGGAACGGCAAGGATGCCAGAATCATTGTTCTTCAAGTATGTGGAAGAGGATGAAATATAAGGCGACTTAGAAAAGTAGGAAGGGGCCAGGTTATGAAGGGCTTAAAAGCCAGAAGATTTTAAAAATTGTATCTTGCAGGCAATAGGAAGCCGCAGGAATGGGTTGATAGGGATGGATGGATAGATAAATACAGATAGACAAGTCCCATTTATACTGAAATATATATCAGTAACAAATAAACTGGAATCAAAGTAGATGCCTATCACTGTACATGAAGGAAAATTACCTGTACCATAAGAATATGAAGAAATCACAAAATTTATATGAATTCATATAAAGTGAAGTAAGCAAAGGCATGGAAACCTCTCAATAAACAAGCATTTATTAAATGTCTACTGTGTGCTCAACATTGTACTAAGCTCTGGGGATGCAAGTACAAAGAATCAAAGACATCTACTCAAAAAGAACTTCTATTCCAATGGGAAAGGTGACAAGTATTGAGCTACATACAAAAGAAAGATACAAAATAGTAAAATGCAAAGGAGGGCACTAGCCCTCAGAGAGGGTATCAGGAAAGGCAGGGGATCTTTGAGCTGCCTCTGAATGAGGGACAGTAGCGGGGAAGTGCATTCCAGGCATTGGGCTGAGGATGACCAACGCAAAGACACCGTGATAGGAGGTGGAATGGGGTATAGGAAGAACACAGAAAAAGGCCGTTTTGACTGGATTATAGAATGTATGAGAGAGAGTAGTGTCCAAGAAGACCAGAAAGGAGATTGGGGCCAGGTTGTAAAGAGCTTTCAAAGCAAAATAGAGCTGTTTAATCCTAGAGGCAATAAGGAGCCGCTGGAATTGATTGGGTAGTGGTGTCACCTTGTCACATCTGAGACTTGAGGCAGAGACTTTACCCTAGAAGGCTGTTGCAGTAATCCAGGCCAGAGGTGATGAGGACCCCAACTAAGGTAGTAGCAGCCTGTGAAGAAAAAGAAGTCAGATCTGAGAGATGTTTTGGAGGGAGAAATAGCAAGTTTTGACAACTCAGTGGATATATGGAATAAGGCAAAGTTTGGAGAATAGGATTCAGTTCACCAAAGTTTAAGATCCCAGGAGATTGGAAGAAGGATAGTGATTGCTTTTGATGAAAATAGGGAAAGTACACCAACTATAACCATATACATGGAAAGTGCAACAGCAAAATTGGAAGCTAAGTGCTGTATAATAATAACCAAACTTGTCACAGAAGAGAAATGAGGATGTGCCTTTTTCCCCTCTTTGCAGAAGTGAGGGGAACTATGGGTGTGAAATGCCACCTATGTTGTTGGACTTGGGGTGGTGGTTGGTTTTGCTGAACTGTTTTTATTTAGGATTCTTTTTATAAGAAATAGCCCTCTAGGTGAGAAAAGGGATCAATACCATTTAAAGTCCCTGTGTTATGGACTATTTCCTTCTACTTTAAGAAGGTAGAAGACAGAAAAAAAATAGAGAAAACCACAGTTCTTTCACATGACAGTGGAAAATCATTTAAAGAAAAAGAATAGGCTAAAGGAAAGGGAGATAATCTCAAATTTTAGAAGTGGTTGGAATAAGAGGGAAAATAACATCCACCATGTTTATAGCTTCTAAAATCTATGCAGCCGTCAATACTGTTATAACCACTTGTTCCGATAGATGTACTTAGCAAAGTATTGTGGGAAAACTTAGAGTGCTTAGCAAAGCAGGACATTTTGCCTTGGCTAGGTAAAGTACTTGGTCATACACCTCAGAGTTCATCTGACCTTTTGTATTTTCAAATAAAAACAATATCAGGAAGCTCCTTTGTAAATTGTTAGAATTCACTAAAATAAGGAAGAAATAATGACTTCTAATCTAGCAGTAAAGCTCAGAAGAATGTTACCTTCATGAAAGCAAAGACTGCCTTTTATTTTCTCATTAATATCCTTAATGTGCAGCATAATGTCTTAGACATGCTTATTGAATTTAGTAGAATTTTTTTTAATTTTTTTAAAATGTATTTATTTAACATATTTAGTTTTCAGCATTGATTTTCACAAGAGTTTGAATTACAAATTTTCTCCCCATTTCTACCCTCCCCCCCCACTCCAAGATGACGTATATTCTGGTTGCCCTGTTCCCCATTAGCCCTCCCTTCTGTCACCCCACTCCCCTCCCATCCCATATTCCCTTCCTTTCTTGTAGGGCAAGATAAATTTCTACGCCCCATTGCCTGTGTATTTTATTTTCTAGTTGCATGCAAAAACTTTTTTTTTTGTTTTTGAACATCTGTTTTTAAAACTTTGAGTTCCAAATTCTCTCCCCTCTTCCCTCCCCACCCACCCTCCCTAAGAAGTCAAGCAATTCAACATAGGCCACATGTGTATCATTATGTATAACCCTTCCACAATACTCATGTTGTGAAAGACTAACTATATTTTGCTCCTTCCTAACCTATCTCCCTTTATTGAATTTTCTCCCTTGACCCTGTCCCCTTTCGAAAGTGTTTGTTTTTGATTACCTCCATCCCCATCTGCCCTCCCCTCCATCATCCCCCCCTTTTTTTTATCTTCTTCCTTCTTCTTTCCTGTGGGGTAAGATATCCGAATTTAGTAGAATTTAAGTTCCTTGAGGGCAAGGACTTTCATTTTTGTCTTTGTATCACTAGTATGTAGCTCAGTGCCTGCTGCAGAGTAACTTTCCTGGCATGCCTGTGTGTGTGTGTCCCTGTGTGTATAGTCTAGCCATCAGATATCTGGCTACCAAAGTGGCATTTGCCCCAGGTAATACCGTAAGCCCCATGGCAGCAGACCAGTTTTAATTAAAGGCACAGGTATTATACTACCCTGCCTGATCTTTGTGCTCAGTATTGAAAGGACTGTTATTAAAGAATGTACCCGTTAGCCATATTCACAGGTAGTGCGTGGATCACTTAGTGACATCGTCTTCTAACAGGGCAGTAGCAATCTAGACATGCTATCTATGGCTGATTGCATTTCATTTCAAAGGGCAAGGTGGCAGAGAGGCCAGAAGAGACTAAGAGGAGAACACATTCATCATCTAATGTTTCTCATTAATCGTATATGTCGATGCCTCTGGTGTTTTCTGGCTATTTTCTTTCAGGCTGACCTGGATATCACAGAAATAAATAAGCTGACAGCTGAAGCTATTCAGACACCCTTGAAAGCCGTCAGAGGTTGGTAGCTCTTCTCAATCCCTTGTAATTTTGTTTTTGTCCCCATTCCTCTCCTAAAACAGCTCTCTCTAGTGATCTTTTCTTAACTGATAAAATCCACTGGCCTTTTTAGTCCCTGTCCTCTTTGACCTTTCTGCAACTAATCACCCTACCCTTGGCATTTTCTCCCTTTTTGTTTTTTATTACACTGCTCTCTCCTAGTTCTCCTACCCATATGATTGCTCTTCAGTCTCCTTTGTGGAATCAATCACACGTTTTCTGGTCCTTTACTGTTGGTGTTTCCCAGTATTCAGTCATAAGCTACCTTCTCTTTACATGTGCCCCCTTAGAGATCGCATCAGTTCCCTAAAATTCAAATATCATTTCTTTTCAGATGACTCATAGATGTGTGTGTGTGTGTGTGTTTGTGTGTGTGCACGTACATGTGCGTTCATTCCTTTTCTATATCTTGAACACTGCTTCATCAACTCCTTTTTAGCTCTCTGCTAGGCTAGGCTTGATGTAAAGAAAAGCTCCCCAACAATTAGAATTGTTCAAACGTAGAACATCATGAAATAGTGGGTTCCCCAAAACTGGACAGGTTTTAAATAAAGGCTGGATGTTCACTTGTCAGAACCACGGAACTGCCGAAATCCCTTCCATTTCCGAGGCTGCAGTTCTTCCTGGATGTCCCAATGGCATCTTAAACTCAATGTGTGCAGAATGGAACTTACAGTTCAGGCTGTCATCACCTCTTGCCTGGACAGTGGTAGTCGTTAGGTCCTAATTGAGCTTCCTGCTTCCAGTCTCTCTCCTCTTCAACCCACCCTCTCCATAGCTGCCAAAATAATCTCTAAAAAACCCAGATCTGTGTAAGAGGCAGCTTGGTGCAGCAGAATGAGCACTGGTTCTTGAAGGAGATGATATACTTACTAAGTGTTACAAAAACATTTGCCTCCCCAACTCCTCCTTCACTGAAGCCATTTGGTCTCTCTTTTGGGCAGCCAATCATTGAGTTGCCTATTATTAGGTTACTTTAATATAGATAAATGGCAGAGCTGTACCCAGCTTTTCTGTTTCCATTATTAACTTTGTGACATCAGGCAAGTCACAAAATTCTGCAAAATGGAGGTCCTTGTATTCCATAGACAGCCAGGAATGTCGCCTGTAGAGTAGTTAATGTGGCTAAGGGCTTTGTAATGGGAAGGGCCACATGCCTGTGAGCTGCTGTCATTAATACACCCAAAAAAGGCGGTTGTGTTTCTTCATTTTGAGTGACCGATAATTGGGTTAAATAAGTTAATTCCTTCTAGAGTCATCAGTCTACCTTAAATGTTTTGTACAGCAAAGAAAGCAGCAAAAGTGGCTGAGGTGATTAAAGAAGAAGAAACTGAAAATATTAATCCTCAGACTACAAAGGTAAGGATCAGATCCTTGTGGGCCTGGTGTCATCTTCTGATTGTGTCTATTGAGACTTGTCATTGGCTAATACCAAAAGCTAATAAATTAGGGAGACGTGGTACTTGAAATAAAGGACTTCAGTCAAATTTGCGGGCAGATGAAATCTCTAAAGAAGTCATGATTTTGATTTGAGACTGCTTAGGTGAGGAAAGGAGAGCTGGACCATGGAGGGAAGATTGGAAGGTTGCGCTTCTTACATCTTAACTTTCTGGAGCCCTATTCACATAAGTCAGTTGAGAGATTTGGAGAGAAGAAGCCAGAATATCTCCAACAACAGCTTCCATTTTTTCTACCTTAGAAAAAGACAGAAGGAACCAATCTTCCCTGTGGCCTGATGTCCCATCTTTTTACTGTCCTACTTGGATTCTGAGCCTGCCTGACAATGTGACCTTAGGCGACTCACACCCATGTCTTAGCCTAAGTTTTCCCTATCTATAAAATGAGTGAGCTAGACTAGAGGTTGCTGTCTCTGACATTCTGTTTCTGTGTAGAAGAGGGATTAGTTTTCCTTTGGACCCAGAGAGAAGAACCAGCAGTCTTAGGTGAAAATACAAAGAGGCAAGCTTGACATGATGTCATGCCAAGTTTTTTGCAGTTAGAGCACTGCAGAAGTGAATTGGGCTGTCTGGAGACAGTGGGCTTCTCCATAGGGGTCTGTAAGCAGAGGTTGGACAGCCACTTGTAATATAAACCAGGCTTCCTTTTTGGCCACTGATGTCCCAACTCTCAAATTGTGTGACATATCAGTTGATGTGGTCCTACGATTCTAGGAATTGGTCACTGCATTTCACAGGATGAATCCTTGTATTTGAGCTTAATTCCCCACCCTCCCCCCACCCTGACTTCTTTTCAGGACTTTTTATCTTTTCCATGTGTAACCTGAATATCGTTTGTTTCTCTGTCAGGCAAAGAAATGTCCAACGACTAAGAAGAGGACTCAGTCAGTGAGAGCAAATGGCAGGAGCAAAAGGCAATGTGGAAGGGGACTTCTTGGTTGGGGGGTGGGGGGGCAGAGATTGGGGTAGGGGAGGGGGTTGGAGACCATAAAGTCTTCTTATCTTTTGATTTGGAATGTAGACATGGAGAAGGTCTAAGCCCCTCTGACGTAGGCAGAGACTGCATTCTACAGTAGGGATCTGTGACAAATTGTCCCTCAGGTAACAGGGTAATTAAATTTTCTTCTTCCTGTGATTTAGGCTAGGTAGTTGCAGTCTAGAAAGGCCACATCAGAAAAGGTCAGAGAAAAGTCAGTCTAATCACTGATTTGGCTTTGGACTGGAGCATAGGATAGGTAGGACTGGAAAGACTAAGCTTAACTTCTAAGGATCGGCCCATGGAGAGATTTCAAGAGGTCTGGTAACTTGAATGGGAAAAAAAAATTACACCTTTCTTTAATTAGTTTCCTTTGTAATGGTTATGTTTTTTATTTTATGCATTTGTTGCAACAATCTGGCTAGCAGCTGTTGTGGGGGTGAAAGACCAACACAAGCCCAACAATAAGCATGCTACCAGCACACTGCAAAAGCCCAGGTTCTTTTGATCTGCTTTACTAAGGAAAGCAACGTTAAGGGGTCGACAAGCTCACTTTAATCCAGCATACGAATACCATTCACTTAGTTCAGGGGAAAAAGCCAGCACCCTGAACTTCTGAGCAAAATACAAACAAATTACAAACATCGACAGACAGACCTTGTCTGATTCAAATCCCAATACATAGTTACCAGAGTTTAACAAAGTCCCAGCATCCAGGTTTACGAGCTGGAGGGCCATTAGCCACAGCTGCCCGGAGTCTCTGCATCAGCATACCACCAAGAGTGAGAGCCCTGAGCAAATAGCTCTGTCTGCTCTTCTTATACTGTTTCAGACGTTATCAAACATCATCTGAGCGACCAGAACTTAGGCTGCTATGATTGGCTCTTGAGTTAGCACCTCCCCGTAGTAGGAGCTTCACACCCACGTAGGCTTAGCACCTAATAGGGGTTTGGGTCTGGGGCTTAGCACCTAGTAAGACTCAATGAAATACACTGAATTAATCAAAGGAAGCAAAAGCCAAACTCTTCAAGGGCACTTGGTTGAACAGAGTGCTAAGAGCCCCTTTTGCTTACCAACACAGCATTTAAGAACATTATTTTGAGATAGGGTCTATAACAAGAAAGTAAGAATACCTAGACTACAAAAAGAGACAAAGAGGCAGATTCAGGACTAGGGTTAGACTAGAGAGAGTCCTACCTAGGACTTGGTATGCAGCAAGTGAGGAGTATGCAGTGAATGATCATTTTTATAAATGCATAATTTTTTTAATAACACTTTCTCTTTACATGGTTATTTATTCTGTGATAAGTCATGTATATTGCTGCCAGTAGAGGCTTTTAACTTCTCTTGTAACTTACTTTTCAAATCTTGCCAGGAATACTGATACTTTGTTCACACAAGGTTCACATCTTTAGGATGGAGTAAAGAAAGAAAATTTTGGCAGGCGGTGTTAAAGGCTTTAAATCTGCGTCCATCTAACTTAATAGCATGAGACTATATTATATAATTCATGCTCAGAAATTCCCTCACCCTCTAGTAAAGAAAGTTGGAATGCTTTGATCCCTCCACCACACTGTGTGCTAGTTCACAGATTGCAATTGGGAGAGGTGGAAAATAAATTTCTGGAAATAGTTATGACCCTAGAGGATGGTTTTTCAAAGAGAATATTCCCGTACCAATATTCTACCATGGGTGGTGACTGCTGAAGGTTAACCAGAAATCCGCCGATGATACAGTGAACCTGGCAGGCTGAAGGAGGAGTCTGTTTGGAAGGCTGGCCTAACAATATAGTTAGAATCATTGTAACTGCTGTTTTATTCAAGTGGGTTAAGATTCTCTCTCATGGCAAAATTTCTTACCAGTGTTACCTTGATAAATACAGGTCAAACCAAAGTAGTCTTGTTACTCCAGCCCTGGGCAGATCTGACTTCTCCATGCTAGGACCAACTCCAGGCCTGACACCCAGGTTTGATTCCAGGTAAGGATTTTTAGATTATTTGAAGTTCGGTGGTGGCCCGAGTATTTAACATTAGTCACCAGAGAGCAAACATTTGTAAAATGTGCCTGATCCAGAGTTTCTGCAGAGTCTCCAAAATTTCTTCAGAGGATAAAGGAGACAGGGGCTTTGCTGCCTTCCTCACTCAGCATTTACTTAGCAGCAGTGGAGACAGCACTGGGCTTGGAGAAAATCTGAGTTCAAATCTCCCCTGACTTATCCTAGTTGTGTGACCCTGGACAAGTCTCTTAACCAATGACTGCCTCAGTTTCCTCATCATTAAAATTTAGATGATAATAAAAGCACCTGTCTTCCAGGGTTGTCGTGAGCAACAAATGAGGTAATAACTAGCACGTAGCAGGTGCCCTCTAAATGTTAAATGTTCATTGTTGTTGTTATTCTCCTAAGAACAGTTGGTGTTATCATCAATAGCATTACATGGATGAGCTATTTACTCTCTCTAGGCATAGGTTAGAGTGAGTAATGCCTCTGACATTAGTAAAGAAACCCATGTGTTGCCCCTTTTGGCCTTTGCCAGTTCTAACCCAGAGGTTTGAAAGAAATGAGTGCTAATATTTTAATAGCTTTCACTTTTTCTTTCTTTTGTAATAATCTCCATTATCTTGAAAACGTTAAATTCCAGAGATCTTGTGATGATGTAATCCCCAAATCATCTCTCCTGTGACATTTGAGCAAGTTATGGGAGCATTTGGCTGCTCTTCTAAATGAAATGACCATGGTCTATTTCTGGTGATTTTGGTTTTTTTTCTTTTTAGCAGCCAGGTTTCATGGAGCTGAAAATTATACAGATGAGAATTTATTTTTCTAGTTGCATGTTTAGTAATTACAGCCTTTTTCTTCCAGGCAAGTTGTGTTTAGTCATATTCTGCTCAGAATTTTTCTAAATTTAAACCTCACTCTCCTCTTAGAAGTGAGTGGTTTGGGAGAAAAAAGTAAGTGATTTCAGAACTGCAGCTTGAGCTAGAATTGGACTAGAAGTACTCCTAATTCTTGCTTTAATTCAGTGTAGTGGGTAGATTCACAAAAACTTTCCTGCTTTTATAGGATCTTCAAGACCCCAGGCCTCCGTACTCCAGCAGCCAGAGAACGGATTTACAACATCTCTGTGAACGGCAGCCCCCTGGCTGATAGCAATGAGGTCTTCCTCACTGTGCCCATGGGTGGAGGAGAGGTAAAAGAGAACAGCGTCTATGAGAGAGAGTTGGGGCCATTCTGGGTCCTCTGGAACCATTATACCTACCCCCAGAGACATCTTTCCTGTGTATGCTTTAATCTCTGCTTTCAGCTGCATCTCCTGCCCAGTCTATTTCCCCAGTCTAGGTCAGTGTTTCCTGCTGGCCGCCAAGGGTGCCATTGCTGCAGAAGACATTCCTCTGACTTGAAAACTGCCCACTTCTGTATTTATTTACATGCTTGGTATGCAGATCACAACCTTAGGTATTACTAGGTTGAAAAGGTGAACTTTACATCATGCCTGTTAGACCTAAAGCCCTGAGAGTTAAAAGCTCAACTCTCTTTAACTGCAGTGATGAACTATAGGTATACTGATATTCTGAGATAGAAAAGAGTGTGTCCCAAAAGGTCTTTTCTCATTGGAAAATCAACAGGTCCAAGTTTGCCTTGAAGCAGACCAGCTACTGTGGAGACAGCAGCATAGGCTGGGTCAAGGGTGGGGAACCTTCAGCCTCAAGGGCACATGTGGCCCTCTAGGTCCTCAAGTGTGTCCCTTTGACTGAATCCAAACTTCACAGAACAAATCCTCTTAATAAAAGGATTTGTCTTATAAAACTTGGACTCTATCAAAAGGCCACACCCAAGAACCTAGAAGGCCACATGTGGCCCCAAGGCTGCAGGTTTCTTCACCCCTCTGCTGGGCTCTCTTCTCAGCAAAATGCCCTGCCTACTTTCCAGCATCTGCTCCAGCTAGGCCAGCTTCTAGGCCCAGAGTTATCAGAACATCCTCTTTTTCTAGACAATCAACAAATGCCTAGGAAGTGACAGCTAGGTGGCATAGTGAGTAGAGCACCGGCCCTGCAGTCAGGAGGACCTGAGTTCAAATCCAGCCTCAGACACTTGACACACTTACTAGCCGTGTGACTTTGGGCAAGTCACTTAACCCCAATTGCCCTGCCTTCCCCCCTCCAAAAAAAAAAATAAAATGCCTACTATGTGCTAAGCACTGGGAATACAGTAACAAAGAATGACACAAACATTCCTCATTGTATTTTTTCAGGGGATGACAAGTGGATTCTTTTCATTCTACTTTGCCCTTTGGTTCTAAGATATCTGGGCAATATTCTTCGATGATTTCTCAAAACATGATGACTAGGCTGTTTTTGTTCATGCTTTCAAGTAGTCCCGTGATCCTCAAATTAACTCTCCAGTCTTCTGACTTTGTTTTATTATTTCTTGATGTCTCATGGAGTCATCAACTTCCATTTGGTCAATTCCAATTTTCAGGGAGTTGTTTTCTTCAGTGAGATTTTGTGCCACTTTTTCCAAGCTGTTAATTCTCTTTTCCTATGTTTCTTCCCTACCACACTCATTTGGTTTTTTAAATTATTTTTTAATGCTTTTTAAAAACTCTTGCTTTAACTAAAAATTCTTGTTGGACTTGTACCCAAGCTGCATTTTTCTTTGAGGCTTTGCTTGTAGATGTTTTCAAGACATTCTCTTCTGTGTGTGTGGCTTGAATTTCCTGTCCACATAATAGCTTTTTATGGTGGGATTTTTTTGGTTTGCTCATTCTTCCATCTGGCTTCTAGACTTTGGACTTGATGTTAATGCTGGGGCTCTGTGTACTTTCGGGGGTGATGTCTGGCCTGAGCCTGTGTCCTCCTGTATCCTTTTGCAGCTTTCATTGCTTCCAAGGTTGTATGACCCAGGGGAAGATCTGTTCATTACCCTTCTGGTCTGAGCTCTGTAAGTTCCTGACCCAGGTGTGGGGTCTTTTGGCTTGTTCCTGGTTGGGAGCTTCTTTAGACTGCTGCTCAACTCAGTTATTGTTAGTCTGATGGGAAGTTCTGCAGATTCAGGACAGCTGAACTGCCAGTTCCCATTTGGTCTGGGCCTCCTGCCCCTAGTTATTCTACTGCAGGCTTCCATACAGGCCTGGAAGCTAGAACTGCATCCCACTCTGCTACTAGGGTTAGAACCACATAGCTACTATTTGATTCAGAATTTGTTTCATGCTTAGTACACAGCTAGGCCCATACGCAAGACTGCTACTCTCTACCCTGGATCTGTGATTTGAATGGGGTAGTGGGCAATAGCTGCCAGATGGTACACATTCCTGTGCTAGTGAGAGATCCCCAGGATCCCTTACTCCCTGGTGCTATCTCAGGGCACTGGAATTCTCCATGTACTCTCCAGGCCAGACCCCCTCCAAGCTATCTGCAGGCTTCTTTTCTGTCTCCCTAAGCTACCCTAGGCAGGAAAAAGGACTCACTGACTTTTTCTTGACTTTCCCAATCAGAGTTCAGTCTGGTGTGTTTTCTAGTTCTTTGTGGAGGATGTTTAGTGGGGAGCTAGACTATTTCCTCTCTTAACTCCACCCCACCTCCAAGAAAGCTTTCTACTCATTACATTTTAATAGGAAAGACAAGCAAGTGCATGTCTACATATACCAAAGAAATACAAAGAGAACAAAATCAGAATAGTTGAATACCAGATTTGTGGAGGAGAGGACACTAGGAGTTGGGGAATCAAGAAAAGCTTCATGTAGAAGGTGGTGCTTGAGCATATTCTTGGGGTTCTCTGGTCTTCTGGATGTGAACTCCTCAAATTTAGCCATCTTTTTTCCTTTGTACAGAGCATGCGCTTATTGGCCAGTGATTTGCAAAAGATGGATCTGGCACATCTGGATCCAGATGCCTTGGGAAACATTAAGAAGTTATCCGTAAGTCCTCTTTAACTCCATTTCATTCAAGTGTGATCATTTTGGACATTGAGGAAAATTACTCCCATCAAATGTTTTCCTTTGATCTTAGGTTTCTGGTTATGCTTAGAAGCATCTGTCAGAATATCTGACTAAAGCCCCAGACCCCAAATCGTAGGGGAGTGTTGTGCCAGTAGACTCAGGCCTGGGGAAGCCTTCAAAGCTCGTTGAAAGAGCCTGCTCTTGGAGCAGGGTGGGAAATCCACTGGCTCTCGAGGTGGCCTGACAGCTGGAAATCTAAGCCTTGGGGAGAGACCATGGATGTGATGGGGTTTAAAGGCTAGACACACATTCTCCACGTACTTAGCATCTTTCCCACTAGTGTTAGGGAATAACATCTGTGAGAAGGCCTGGAGAGGTAGTGATTTGCCCCACAAGAGCATGAGGACTCGTGGCCATGAAATGCCTGTGTACTAAATATAAAAAGGATGCCTGTCTCCTTTAGATAATTCATGTTTCACTTTCTTTTTAGAATCGACTTGCTCAGATTTGTAGTAGCTTACGGACCCGGAAATGAAGCAGCTGAAATTCTTCAAGAAGCTCAAGCCGGTTGTGATGGGACTTAACATATGCAACTTTGCCATCTCCAAAGGATTTCTTCAGGCTCGTTTATTTGGGTCCAAAGTTTTTATAAAGGGATTGACTGACCTTTTGACTGGTGGGATAGTAGAGACCATGGAGATACACAGGCCTTTGTTCTCATCCACCTTCTGCCAAAACCCTCAGGGCAAAAAGTTAAGACTCCTATGGCCAGAGCCTCTTTATCCACCAAGCCAGCTGGTCAACCTCCAGCACTTCTTTCCCCCAGAAGGGGCTATTGCAGCAATGGGATCTATAAAGCCATGCTGCCACTACTCCTAGCTAAGTCCTGTATCCTGCTGTGGCTCAACATCTGGACTCTGGGGATCCCAAAGGCTTCTTGTTCTCCCTTTCTCTTGGGCATCACCCGTGTGCCCCACACTGGGGCTGAGCAGCTAAACCTTGCATTTGAAGCAAGTACGGCAAGGATGGCGGTGGTATTCGACCGCTGGGGAGCTCTCCAATTTGCCTCAAACCAGTTCCAATATTTTATTCATTTTTAGGACTGCAAGTTTTCAAGAGATGGGAAATTGCAGCATCTGCAGCAACCTCCTAACAGCCACAGCAGCAGTAGCCTTTGTGTTTCTCCTTTTCCTCATCTCTTCTGACCAAATGTTTTGGGAATTCTTTGTTTGTACCTATCTTCAATAAATAAGCTTTAACAGTCACTATTCTGTCTCTCTGAGAGTGACACAGTCTGGAGGGAGCTTGGGGATCTTTTGTTGACCAAGCCTAGGCCTAAACCAGATGATGACTTGGGTATCAGGGCTATCTCTTGGAGTTAAAGATGCAGATGTGAGGGGAAAGCCTTGGCCCCATCAGCAGCTATGAAGCCACTCCAAACGTGCTTACCTCTTTGCAGTAGCATAATCTGGACTTTGCTAGCTCCTGACTCTGGAATGGTTTGCTCCTTTTCTAGGTGTTAGGAGGGCAAGTCAGCCACCCTGGGGGAGAGAATCAAGAGCACAGGCTGCTTCTCTGGCTTTGTGTTGCTTTGTGTTAGGTATTTTTTCTAGTAGGTTCCCCATTTTGAATGCTTCTGGCAGTGTGGGCACACATGAAAGCCTTAGGAGAAAAAGTGACCTGTGGCAGCTGGCTACTTACAGTGTATACATGTGGATTCGCATATTAGTGTGTGTTGGCACTGGAAGCAAGTGTTTTCCATGCATGGTGCTTTTTGACGTAACATATGGGCCTCCCAAGTGTTGTCTGTGTTCATCAAATATTAAAGGAGCCAGAAGGCCTTAGGCCTTCTTGGGTGGATGAAGGACATTCATGGAGGCTACTGACAGGTGTCCAGAATGGCCAGATGGAGATGGGTTTCGGTCTGCTGAGTACACGGATGTTTGGGAGAATTGAGGGGCCCTGTTTGTAAGCTGACACTGCCCATCTCATCAACCTGGTGCCATGTTCCTCAAGTATCAGTTTGGAGTCTTGGCAACTTCTCACTGTTATCATCTACAAAAAGAACGATTACCCTTTCTCCTACCACGCTTCCCTCATCCTGACTTCCCGTCTTTGGTTCTCATTTTCTGAGGCTCCAGTGTTGTCTTTTACTTTGCTTACTTAATCTTGTTGTTTTAAACAGTCAACAAATATAAAGTGGCTGTTCTGCCAAGCTCTGGGAAAAATACCAAATCTGAATAAGGCATGGTCCCTGCCTTCAGCTTGTCTGATGAGGGAATGGCCCAATCTTGTACTACAGCTATTAGTGTAAGTGATGGTCAAGTTGAGGGAAGCAGCCTTCCCCATTGAGGGGCGAGGGAGGTTTCTGGAGGAGAGAGCATTTGCTGTGGCGCCCTCTCCAACTGAAGGATTCAGCAAAAGAATGACCAAACAAGTGACCTACAAAAGAAAAATCTTGCAGGAAAACAGACCAAAAAGCTGAGGAAGCAAAAAAGGGTCTAGTGCAACATGTAAGTAGAAGAGTGGAATAGAAGAGAATCCCTGGGAGGAAAGAACAGGAGAGAAAGCACATGGCTAAGCAAAGGTAGCATCAAAAGCCCGGAAACAAACTAGGTGCTTGTGGAATATGGCATACAGGATAAGGAAGGAATTGCTCAAACAGAGGGAGAAGCAGAGGAAGGAAAGGAACATCAAACGCATACTGTGCGCCAGGTGCTGCCAGAAAGCAGAGCCAAGAGAAAAATCACACAACTTAGAAATGCAATGATGTAAGGAGTGGGGCAGAACCAGGAAAGGATCAGAATTCAGCCAACAGGCAATGGCCAGTCTTGTTCCAAGTGCAGAACATCACATGGTTTATGTGAGTAAATGGAAAATAACTGGTGGGGCTTTCAAGCAAACATTTAATAAATCAGTGATCATATCTGTTATCCTGGCAGAAGGAAGCAGTCCTTGTGGAGAAGTGCCCGGGCCTACCAGCCGCTGCTGATGGGTGATTGGAGAAGGCAGGTGCCAGGTGGGCTCACCTCGGGAAGACAGTCTAGGGCTGAGAGCCCCAGGATGAGCAGCGCTCTGTGGAGAACAGGTCCTGCTTCTGGCCTGGTGCCTGTACTATTGGAGAGGGCAGTCCCTTGTAGAGGTGTGACCTTACAGCCCCTGCCTCTCAAGAACCACAGCTATTGAAGAACCGGAAAAGAAGTTTCTCATCATCAAAGATGCGATGCTTGTCAGCATCCCTTGAGACGAGGGACTTTGTGCCTGTCTATGTTTCCCCATTAATTAGCACAGTACCTTGCACCTAGTAAACACCTCATTAATGCTTGTTGCCTGATTTATTTCACTTAGAAAGAAAACAAACTAATTCTTCCAGTCACAGAGTCCTTGTAGGAAAACCATATTTTCTTTTTGTGGTTCTGCTTGTACTTGTTGAAGAATTCCTTTCTTCTGGGATTTTCTCTCGCACACGTCCTGACCCTTAGTATTCTTTCATTGAATTTGATGTCTCCGTTTACTCTCATCTCCAGCCTTCGTTCCTGGTTTGGGCCTTTTGCCAGGGCTAGGCTTGTAATGTGTTCCCCTGTCTTCATGGCCACTTCCCTGACAAGATCTCTTTCCTGATGCCCACAGGCTTCTGCTGCCTTTTAGTCCTGGGCTTTCTGATGAAATTTACTGTTGTTTCTTTTTTTAATATTGATCATTATCTTGGTACCCTTTATGATCCTTGTTCAGTTGTTTCAGTTGTGTCTGACCCTTTGTGACCTCATTTGGGGTTTTCTTGGCAATTGTGCTGGAGTTTGCCATTTTCTTCTCCAGTTCATTTTACAGATGAGGAAGCTGAGGCAAACAGGGTTAAGTGGCAGTTATAATCTTTACTGAAGTATAACTGGGAGAACAGGACTCCCATAGAGTCTTGGGCATTTCTCCATCTTAACCAGAAGTCCCTTAGACTAACCATTCTCAAAAACAATTTGGAATTATTCTAAAAAACAGTGAATAAAATGTTCATATTTTTAACTTTGAAGTCCCAGTATTTTGCATATACCCCAAGAAGGTGAAAATAAAAAGCAAAGAACTGGAAATAGTAAATGCCTAGCATTTACATCATGGCTAAGCCAATTGTACTTCAGTGGACTATTACCACACTAAATGAAGCAATGGACATGAATTCAAAGATGTAAGGGAATCTGTGCCAAATGAATAATGTAATGACCAAGTGTAGGCTCACAGAGGAGATAAGAGGTGTGTGTGGGGGGTGGGAGGAACGCTAAGGGTGTGGTGGTGCCTTAGATACGCTGTCAGATCTGGTTGATCTATTGGTCAATTTTGTTGAGCTTTTTTATTCGTTGTTACAAGGGATGGCTTACTGAGTAGTAGAAGGAGGCCCCATTAATGGACAGTATGTTTTAGATTTCTCAACTGGTTCAACAAACTTTCTTTGAGTACCTTCTGTCTACATAGATTGTAGATGTAGGGGATAGAAAATTAGACTATGGTGTTTCCTACGTCCAGCAGGGACATAAAAAAAGAGAATTCTAATACAAGGCAAAAGGCATTAAGTCCTAATAGGGATGGGGACTGAACCTGGAGGTCCCTGGTGAGAAAGGTCCCTCTACCTCAGCATCCTGAGTCTTAGAGCTATCAAAGTATTTCTGAGAGAGTAGGATACTTGCCCGGGTCAGAAAACCATTCTGTTCCGGAGACAGGATTTGACCCGAAGTGGTGTTGGCTCTGCCCCAAGCTGCCCCTTAACTCTTAAGAAGAGATGCCACAAGTCCTAGTTCAGAGGTGCACCAGGCTGATTGCCAAACATTGAGCCAGTCATTCAGCAGGGTTCCGAATCCATACCTGAGTGGGTCTTATTTAAGTTGCCCATCAGCCATGGTTCCCAATCATGTTTTCCCATCTTGCCCCCTTGGACATGGTACCTACCTTAGTTCTGGTTAGATTACAAACAAGCTTTACTAGTTTATTCTCTACCCAATGTGTTCTGACTGGTCTGTTCTGCTAGTATATAAAATATCACTTTGAAAAATGGATAGAGGTACCATTCACAGGTAGGGCTAGAGGAAGAATTCTTAAAGGAATAAAGGAAAACAAGATAGATAATTTCAGTTATATGAATTTGAAAAACCTTGGCATAAACAAAATATAGCTAGGGTAGACAAAACTTCATTGGCTAAAACATCTTTGCATCAAATACTTTGGATAAGGGGATCTGATAGCCATGCTATATAAGGAATTAATAAGTATATGACCAAGAATCATTTCCCAGGGGATAAGTGCCCAAAATACGTGAACAAAGAGTGTTCACTTTTGTAAACTATTAGCCACATGGCAGATTGTTCCAAGTCCCTAATAATGAGATGTAAATCAAATTAACAGGTCTTCTCTCATACCTAGCAAATTGCCAATGATAAAAGATGGCAAGTCATTTGACAGGGGGATGTGGAGCTGTGAATTGATTCAACCATTCTAGTAAACACTTTGGAATCATGTATTTTTAAAAAGTGAATAAAATGTCCATACTTGGAGCCAGAAATCCCGTTGTTAGCCATATACCCCCAAGGAGTCAAAAAAAAAATCCCATATACACCAAAATATTCACAGGAGCACGTTTGGGGGTAGAGGAGGAAGCAAAGAATTGTAAACAAAATAGATGTCCGTCAATGGGCGAATAGCTAACCAAAGTGGAACATATGCCATATAAGATAATGAATGTGAAAAATGCAGAGAAACATAAGAAAATGTGAACTGATACAAAAGCAAAGTGAGCAGAACCAGAAAAACAACATATACAACACAATGAAAATGAAATTTAAATGATCAGTTTTGTCCCCGGGGAAGAATGAAGAAAATGTATCTCACTCTTTACTATAAAGACAGAGGACCATGGGACTATGGACTTTCGCATATAGTCCCAGACCAAGCAATGAAGTAATTTTAATGAAATCGTTTTTTTCCCCTTTCTAGATCTAAGACATAGTTTCTGTTATAGGAGTCACTGGGTAAGGGAGTGGGGAAGGATATATTCAGAATCAAATGTGATATAAAAGCAAAAGCAATTCTTGTTTTTGTAGGCTTCTTTAGGGGTTGCTGAAAATACAATGTTTAGGCAAAGACAGAACTCAGTAGTGTCACCATGGCAAAAGGTCTCTAGAGGAGTATTCCAAGGATGTGTGTGCCTTTGACATTTTAATCAATGATTTAGCTTTTTTTAAAAGCATGGATAGTATGCCCATCAAATTTGCAGATGATGCTAAGCTGGGAGGGATGCTAATATGCTGTGTGACAAGCTACGCTAGAACATTGGATCGATCCTAATAAAATGAAATTCAATAGGAATAAAGGCAAATTCTTACACTTGTGTACAAAAAGCCAACTTTGAAATTATAATGTGGGGAGACATGGGTGGCAATTATTCTGAAAAAGGCCTTAGTGTTTTAGTGGACCACAGGCTCAATAGTCAATAGCATGATGCAATAGCCAAAAGAGCTAAAAGTAATTCTGGGCTGCATTAAGAAGGGCTCCGCTTCCTGGAACAGGGGAGATGGTTGTTCCTCTGTATTCCACCCTCACCAAAACTCATTTGGAATATTTTGTTCTGTTCAGGACCTTATTAAGTATTAAAGTAATTAATGTAATGGTGCCTATATAAGGACATTAATAAATTGAAGAGTATCCATAGGACAGCAACCAAGGTGGTCCGAGGTTATCTGAGGTCAGTTGAGGGAACTGAGGATGTTTAGCCTGGAGAAGAGGAGATCCTGGTGGAACATGCTAGGTGTCTTCAAGGATCTGAAAGGCTATCGTGGGAATTAAGGATTAGCCTTCCTCTATTTAACCCCTTCAGGGCTAAATCAGGAGCAGTAAATAGAAAAAGCAAAGTGGGGGGGCAGAGCCAAGATGGTGTCTGGATAGCAGGGATTTGCTTGAGCTCCCCTCCAGGTCCCTCCAAAAACCTATAAAAATGGCTCTGAACAAATTCTAGAGCTGCAGAACCCACGAAATAGCAGAGGGAAGCAGGGTTCCAGCCCAGGGCAGCCTGGATGGTTGCTGGGTAAGGTCTATCCCACACAGCTGGGAGTGCAGCAGAGAGGAGCAGAGCCCAGCATGGGCTGCGCCCGGACCAACCACACTGGGAGCTGGGTGTAACAGGCCCTTGCACCCCGAATCAGTGAGCTATGGCAGTTACCAGACTTCTCAGCCCACAAACACCAAAGACAACAGAGGTTGTGGGAAAGGTTAGTGGGAAAAGCTGCTGGGACAGAGTGAAAGGAGTTCCCGGTTTGGCCACTGCCCTGGGGCAGCGGAGGTGGTGCAGCTCTGAGGACAGAACTACAGCTGCAGTTGCTTCCTGCCCCAGGCCCACCTGGTGGGAGGAATTAAGTGGAGGATCAGAGCTGGAGTGCAGAGCCTGCTTAAGATCTGAGTCAAGGTCCAGGTTGGTGGTTCTTGGGGGAGGAGGAGCGCTGGTGTGGCAGAGCTTGCTGTGGAGAAACAGCTCTGAAAACAACAGTGTAAACCCCTCAAGCTTGCAACAAAGTACTCTCTACAAGCAGTCATACCCCCATGAAAAACTCAAGGGTCAAGTAGTTGGCTGGCAACATGGCCAGGCAGCGAAAATGGACCCAGATTCAGTCTCAGACTTTGGAATCTTCTTTGGTGACAAAGAAGACCAAAACATACAGGCAGAAGAAGTCAACAAAGTCAAAGAGCCTACATCAAAAGCCTCCAAGAAAAACATGAACTGGTTTCAGGCCATGGAAGAGCTCAAAAAGGATTTGGAAAAGCAAGTTAGAGAAGTAGAGGAAGAATTGGGAAGATAAATGAGACTGATGTGAGAAAACCATGAAAAATAAGTCAATGACTTGCTAAAGGAGACCCAAAAAAATACTGAAGAAAACTACACCTTAAAAAATAGACTAACTCAAATGGCAAAAGAGCTCCAAAAAGCCAATGAGGAGAAGAATGCCTTGAAAGGCAGAATTAGCTAAATGGAAAAGGAGGTCCAAAAGACCACTGAAGAAAATACTACCTTAAAAATTAGACTGGAGCAAGTAGAAGCTAGTGATTTTATGAGAAATCAAGATATTATAAAACAGAACCAAAGGAATGAAAAAATGGAAGACAATGTGAGCTATCTCATTGGAAAAACCACTGACCTGGAGAATAGATCCAGGAGAGATAATTTAAAAATGATTGGACTACCTGAAAGCCATGATCAAAAAAAGAGCCTAGATAATCATCTTTCAAGAAATTATCAAGGAGAACTGCTCTGATATTCTAGAGCCAGAGGGTAAAATAGAAATTGAAAGAATCCAACAATCACCTTTTGAAAAAGATCCCCAAAACAAAACTCCTAGGAATATTGTTGCCAAGTTCCAGAGCTCCCAGATCAAGGAGAAAATATTGCAAGCAGCCAGAAAGAAACAATTTGAGTATTGTGGAAACATAATCAGGATAATACAAGATCTAGCAGCTTCTACATTAAGGGATTGAAGGGCTTGGAATATGATATTCCGGAGGTCAATGGAGCTAAGATTAAAACCAAGAATCACCTACCCAGCAAAACTGAGTATCATGCTCCAAGGCAAAATATGGATTTTCAATAAAATAGAGGAGTTTCAAGCTTTCTCAGTGAAAAGACCAGAGCTGAATAGAAAATTTGACTTTCAAACACAAGAATCAAGAGAAGCATGAAGAGGTAATCAAGGAAGAGAAATCATAAGGGACTTACTAAAGTTGAACTGTTTTGTTTGCATTCCTACATGGAAAGATGATGTGTATAATTCATGAGACCTCAGTATTAGGGTAGCTGAAGGGAATATATATAGACAGAGGGCACAGGGTGAGTTGAATATGAAGGGATGATATCTAAGAAAATAAATTAAGGGATGAGAGAGGGAGAAAGGGAGAGACAGAATGGGGTAAATTATCTCACATAAAAGTGGCAAGAAAAAGCAGTTCTGTTGGGAGGGAAGAGGGGGCAGGTGAGGGGGAATGAGTGAATCTTGCTCTCATTGGATTTGACCTGAGGAGGGAATAACATACACACTTAATTGGGTATCTTACCCCACAGGAAAGAAGGAGGAAGGAGATAAAAAAAGGGGGGGATGATAGAAGGGAGGGCAGATAGAGGGAGGAGGTAATCAAAAGCAAACACTTTTGAAAAGGGACAGGGTCAAGGGAGAAAATTGGATAAAGCGGGATAGGATAGGAAGGAGCAAAATATAGTTAGTCTTTCACAACATGAGTATTGTGGAAGGGTTTTTCATAATGATACACATGTGGCCTATGTTGAATTGCTTGCCTTCTTAGGGAGGGTGGGTGGGGAGGGAAGAGGGGAAAGAATTTGGAACTCAAAGTTTTAAAAGCATATGTTAAAAAAAAAAAGTTTTTGCATGCAACTAGGAAGTAAGATATACAGGCAATGGGACATAGAAATCTATCTTGCCCTACAAGAAAGTAAGGGAAAAGGGGATGGGAGTGGAGTGGGGTGACAGACAGGAGGGTTGACTGGGGAATGGGGCAATCAGAATGTATGCCATCTTGGAGTGGGGGGGAGGGTAGAAATGGGGAGAAAATTTGTAATTCAAACTGTTGTGAAAATCAATGCTGAAAACCAAATACGTTAAATAAATAAATTTAAATTTAAAAAAAATAATGATTTTTTAAAAATCAATCAAAAAGAAAAAATACCATTCTGCATTTAAAAAACAATACATTTGTACCTTAGTTTAAAACAATAAAACCATTCTTTAAAGGCTAAAAAAAAAGAAAAAGAAAAAGCAAAGTGGCAAATTTGGGTTTGAGAGCTGGGCTGCTTGGAAAGATAGTGGGTTCCCTCTCTGTGGAGATCTCCAAGCAGAGGCCACTCATCGGGCATATTATAGCATGTAATAGCTATGTATTGTTCCACATACAGATTGGACTATGGTCCATAGCTGCTGAGATTCCAATTGTCCAATTCTATAATTCTTTGTATTCCTGCCCTCAGAGAATTTACAGTATAGGGAAGTGGAAGGAAATAAGCATCTGTATAGCACTTCATATGTGCCAGGCACTGTGTTAAGTGCTTTATAAATATATTATTTGACTAATATTTTAGATACATATCTCATTCCATTTCAATAACTCTGCAAAGTAAGTGCCATTTGTATCCTCATTTTATAGTTATGGAAACAGAGTAAAAGATTATTTAAATGACTTGCCCAGGGTCACATAGCTATTAAGCTTCTGACAAGCAGATTTAAACTTCCGGACTCCAAGCCCAGGGCTCTTCACTGGGCCACCTAGTAGGGTATAAGAGTGATGATACCTATATTAATGGGAAATGCATCAGAATACAAAGCCCAGATAAGCTACAAGCCCTGTAGATTCTATCTTAGTACTATATCTTTGTACCTTCTACCCCTATTTCCACTGTAATCACCCTAGGTAATGCCCTCTTTTCTCAACTTGACTATTGTAAAAGCTTCCCAACTAACTGGTTTCCTTGATGCCAGCATCGCCCATCCATACTCTTGGTACACCCCTTTTCAGAAACCTTCAGTGTGTACAGAAAAAACAAAATCCTTCGGTTGGTATTGGGGGGCCTTTGATGAAACGGTTCCAATCTGTGCACATTGTGAATCAGGCAGTCTCCAGTGCCCCTACAGGAACTCCCATCTGCTTTGATGCCAGCTGCCCGAGCAGCTGGTGCTCAAACTCCGGCAGGCTGAGTCCATAGCTCAAATCGAAATTCGGAGTTACAGATGTTTATCTAACTCCTAAAGGCTAGCATATGTAAAGTGAAGGACTTGTAACAGCTTTAACGTTATGGTTCTGTTATTTTCACGAGAATGGGCAATCGAGGCTTAACCTATGAAAACCTGGACACTTTTTCTCGTAGAACAAACTTCCATCATTTGGTGTTCAGTTTCTGGTACATTTTAGGAAGGAATCAGAGAGTGATTAGTGTAATAAAGGGACATTTGTGGAATGGATTGGGTGAAGGAACTGGGGATGCTTGGCCAAGAGAAGACTGGAGGGATAGGGGAAATATATGAAATACTGGTATGAGGAAAAGAAATTAGGGACAGGAAGGCACATTTCAGCTTAGTTTAAGGGATGAACTTGCTTGTAATCAGCACTGTCTGATGCTGGGATGGGCTACCTTATTTAGGTAGTGAGGGCTCCTGCTGATGGTGCTTAAGGAGAGGTGGAATAATGCCTTATTTGGCATGAATTCCCTGCATTATGGCATGACTCCTAGTGAAAGACACATCAACCCTTCCATAACTGACAAAAGCAGCTGTTGTATGTAAGAAAAAAGGGATGAATTTTCCAATCAGGAGGTCTGGGCTTAACTTCCATTTCTCCTGCTTACTACCTGTATGACCTCAGGTCATTTAACCTTTCTGGGCCTCTGTTTCTTGCATGCTTATAAAATTTAATAAATTTCCTCAGCTGCCACTATACCTAATATTGGTAAACCCTAATATGCTGGTCCCCAGCAGCCAGACACCAAAGGGATCCTCGCCTAGAGCCAGACCCTCCTCCCCAAAAGGTTCAGACCCAGGGACATACACAATACCCCAGGAGCATGGGGACAGGTCATGGAGAAGACCGTTCAGCATCCCTTTTGGCTTTCTGCCAAGCAAAATTCTTTAACCTTTTGATGCAGCATTGTGTTGTGGAAATAACCACTGAACTTGAAATCAGGATATTTATTGTTTACTTGTTCAGTCATGTATAACTCTGTACTCCATTTGGGGTTTTCTAGGCAGAGATATTGAAGTGGTTTGCCATTTCCTTTTCCAGCTCATTTTTACAGGTGAGGAAACTGAGGCAGACAGGGTGAAATGACTTGCCCAGGGTCACACAGCTGGTAAGTGCCTGAGGCAGGGTTTGAACTCAGGTCTTGCTGACTCCAGGCCTGGCGCTCTATCTACTGCGCCACCCAGCTGCTGAAATCAGGATACCAAGCTTCAGATGTGTGAGTTGACATTTACTAGTTGTGTGAGCTTGGGTAAATCTGCTCCATTCTCTGGTCCTCAGAGAGGATAAAGATAGCTTGCATTTATGTAGTATTTAATTATTCTCCCTATTTGACAGATGCAGAAACCAAGGCCCAGAGAGATTCAGTGTTGGAACTGAGCTTTGAACCCAAGTTTCCCCTGACCCCGGGTCCAAATCCTTTCCCCCTATTCCAATTGATGATTAATGGCTTCGCTAATCATATTTGTACTGCCTTCCTATTTCACTGGATTATTGTATATCTTCAAGTGTTATCAGGGGAGGTGTTGTATTATTTTAACATTATTAACGAGTTACAATCCCATTTTCCATTCGGTGTGGACTTCTATAAGGCAGAGGCTTGTTGCCTGCCCCTCCTCCTCGTCCCAAATTCTTGCTCTCCCCTTATAAACAGGATCCTTCACTCTGCCAACCAAGTCCCAGTATTCTCCTAGTAGATTCTCCTAGTCACGTTGTGAATCACGTAACTCCGTGCTCCCAGATGGAATCTCAACCACAGGATGGGCGTAAGCATCTTGTAACATAAGGGCCTTTGCCATGGGAGACGTTAAGGCTAGGAAGTAGTGTCGGGAAGAGCAGGTTCAAGCCCTGCCTCTGAAGACTATGAGCCCGGTCACTCTGGGCCAGATCACTTCACCTTTCAGCCTTCCAGTAGGCTTTCAAAGACTACAAATTTCTGACAAATGAGTGGAGGGAGGGTCCCACATAGCAAAAGGAGCTGTGTGATCAGTAAAGGAAGTGGTCCAGCTATGTAATAAGAGTGAAGGGGTGGGGCAGCTAGGTGGCACAGTGAGTAGAGCACTGGTCCCGGAGTTGGGAGGACCTGAGTTCAATTCTGGCCTCAGACACTTGACACTTATTAGCTGTGTGTGACTTTGGGCAAGTCACTTAACTCTAATTGCCCTGCCTTCCCCCCTCCAAACAAAAAAGAGTGAAGGGGTGACTGACATGGGGGACAGTGGTGATGCTATGAGAGGAAGGAGTAACAGGAACAGTGACTAACATTGTGAAATAACGAGAGACCCAGGGAAAGGCCTCCCTCAGGCAGGCTTTGTAGGGGAAGATCTGGACAAGGAGGCCAGCACTGGCACCAGCAGCCCTCACATTAGCAGAGTGACTGGTGCTTAGCACAGCCTCTGGGGCATGTTATATATGCACTTAATAGATACTTGCTAATGCATCCATGGTATCAGAACCCACTGCAGTATTTTCTCCTACCCTCTGCCTCATCAAGACAGGAGCCTAGGTCTCTGCCCCCTGCACTCGGTGGTAGAGATAGGAGATACTTTCCTGGACCCCTAGCTGACCCCTTCTTTACCCGCAGTCTCAGCTAACAAGGATGGTCTGTGTTCTGGTCTGTTAGGGACCAAAGATGTGCAGCATGGGAGGCGGTCCTTCCATGGAAGGGAGTCTCTTTTCACTCTCCTGAGATCTTAGTCCAGCCTATGATGTTGAATGAAGTGGGGATGGATTGACCGGCACAACCTCAGTGTGTGTGGGGGGTGTCCCCAATTCAGTCATCAAGTTTAGATATGACCTGGGGAGAGGGGAAGGCAGCAGTCAAGTATCTGGGGAAGAGGTGATCGTCCATGTTTGGTTTCTGAACCCAAGCCTTTGCGTTGCTAACTCACCCTCCTGAGCTCTGCAAAGGCTTGAAAAGGGCAAAAAGATGCCTAAGGGCAGCTTGGACCTAGAGTGGGATTCCAGAGATAAAACTTTTACCCCATCTCTACCTAAAAGCCCCACAGGAGGCCCCCTTGCTGCTCAGAGACATACCTCAGCTGTTCTTTGCACATAGAAAGTGTTTGGTGAATTAATCAGGTAGAATTCCTCATCATCTCCACCCACCTCTCCAATCATTGTCCTTAAGGGTCAAAGATCTTGGATGATGCTTTCCAGTCCCTTTAAAAAATGCAGTAATGAAACTCCCACCCCTGCCAGGGTTCTCTTTAATAGCCTGGAGGCTGTGTGTATCCTTCTGGGCCAGGCCTCCTGCCCCCATCATCATCACTTTCATAGCTGACCACACAGGACTCCCCTTTATTTCACAGTCCAGGTGTCCATATGTCTTTATTATTGCATGTAGCAGACAGGACCCCATGAATATAAAACATCTCAAAATTAACCAAAGAAATCAAATCACAAAGAACTCCCCTGCCCCATCACACCCCACCCCCTCCGCCCCATTGGCTTACACTGTGGTGAAATTAACAACTTTCATATAAAAATAGATCTGTATAGAATGTGGGGGGGTAATACCATGTATAACTGGGGTTTTCATCACAGAGTCTCAGAGGTGGGGAGGGGTCTCCAGGGGGACAGAGGGTGTTTCCTACCACCATTTCTTGTATAGGAATGTCCTTTACAGCACTCTCCCCAAATCATACTCTACCACCCCCACCCCAAGTCCATTCCACCTTGGGACAGCGCTGATGGTCACGAAGTTGGCTCCCTGAAGCTTCTCGCCACTGCTCCTAGTCCTCTGGGGCTAAGCAGACCCAGCCCAGTTCCTCTTCCTTGGGACAGCCCTTTAGATATTATAAGACAGGCTATCATGCCCATCCCCATAGTTAAACATCACTAGTTCTTTCAGCCCATCCTTGGATGTCATGAGCTCCAGTCCGAAAGTCAGAAGTCAGCAAGCTTAGGATCACACTCCTGGGGAGGAAAAGCTCCGCTCAACACCAATAGCTCCTATCTCTATAGAGAGATGTCCTCCACAGAAAAGTTAGAGATGTCTAGCCTTGAGGAAATAACGTAACTGGGAGTAGGGGTGGGGCATTTTTCTCTTGGTGTAGACCCTTTTTGCCTGCTGCGGGCTCCAAACTACTGACCCTTGGAAATCTCTGGGTCTGTACCTGGTCCAATACAGACCAACTGGGACTAACTCTGCCATCTTTCCAGCTTCCTGGACTTCTGTCCCTCCTCCCCAGCCTATCTATCTACCCCACTCATGCCAGGCATTGAATTGCAAACCACCAAGGTCACTCCTATCCAGGGGTTCCCTACCTCCTGGCTCTCTCTATACCCATCCTTCGAAGCCCAACTCAGCTCCCACCTATTCTAAGAGGACTTCCCAGACTAAGCTCTTCTGGGCCACTATATCAGAGGGGAGTTAAAGTCACAGGGGGAAAAAACACTAAAGGGTTTTCTAGGAGGCAGCCTGGTGAAATGAGAAAAGCCCTAAGAGTCAAGCAACATTGGTTATGTCTCAGCTCTACTGACTCAGCAACTTTGAGCAAGCTGCTTTCTCTCCCTGCGACTCACTTTCTCTACCCGTAAAATGGGAAGGTTGGACTAGGTTACCTTAGCTCTCTCTAGGTCTGATATTCTGTGATTCCCCCATACTCCCTGGAGGCTGGAGAATAGGGCTTTTATGTGCTGAGAACAGAGAAAGCAGTTCCAAGTTCTTACCTAGGGCCAGGTACAGGGGAAAGAAAGGCAAAACCCCTGCTAGCTTATAAAGGAATGAAAAATGAGACCTCTGTTTGTCTCCCTCCTCCCCCCAGTTTGGCAGCAGGAATGTGGCAGGTCCAGGGTGAGTTACTCAGAAGACAGGCTCCTCTCTGACTCCACAGTGAAAAGGAACCGGCAGTAACAAAGACTGAAGCTAGACCTGTCAAAGAACTTCCAAGGAGGCAGTGATATCTTTAAAATGGGACAGATTCTCATTGGTCTGGAAGTCAGGGATGTCAGGATGATGTTGGGAGTGGATGACATGGCCCTGAAGAGGTGGTAGTTCTGACAAGACCCCAGAGGGAAACAGATGAACAGAAGACAGACAGAGATATGTCTCTATAAGCACCTGAGATTGGGGACTCTGAGGCCAACTGTCAGGTTAGCCAGCTGGACCCCAAGGCTTTTGGGCTGCTCACCAGTGCCCACCTGCACTCTTCTCATGCTTCCTGTTTGGGCTTTAGGAGAGCTAGGGTTAGGGAGGGGAGGGGCATCATGGGGGGATCCCTCTCTGGCCCACACTCCTAGAACTAGGTAGAACCACAGAAGCAGATGTTCCTTCCAAAGCTTCCACTACCTACCTCCGCAATCCCTTGAGTCCAGTCCCAAAGGGGGACAAAATCCCGTGTGTGTGGAAGAGAAAAGTGAATGAACTGGGAGCAGGGCAGATTTGAGAATGCTCACCATGGGTACTTCCCAGAGCCCCTCATCCTCTTTCGCAGGCCCGAGGGTCCTGCCGGTTTGGGAATAAAGACTGATGTATGGAGGTTAGGGAATAGGGAGTTGGGAGTTAGGGGGCAGGAAGCTGCTAAGGGAACAAGAGCAGGCTGGGACTGAGGAGTAGGAGAGTCACTGGCCCCCAGCCACCACACCTGCTCCATTCCTCCAGGTGGGCTCTGTACTCTGCGATCCACAGGGCCACAAGCTTAGAGTCTGGTGGCTTGAGGTCAGAAAAGATATCAGAAGCCCGAGGAGGCCACCAATCTCCGGGCTGTGTATGGTCTCCAGATCACCTGGAGCCCAGCCAGAGAACAGGGCTGAGTGGGGAACTGGGCAGGGCAGAAGAGCCAGCGTCCTTGGGCCTCACCAACAGGAGAGAAAGGGGGGATCCAGCTCACACCTGAACCCCTTGTCCCTGCAGTTCAATTACTCGTGCCCGGAGCATTCGAATCCCACTCAAGAGGATATCTCGATGTGCTCGAGGGAAGATACCCAGGTTGAACAGGTCACTGTGGACGAAAGAGAGTCAGGCCCTGCTCTGGAGGGAGATGACATTCTACCATTGCTTCCCTCTCCTTTTCCTGAACTCTCCTCCCTTTCCTCCCCATCCCCTTCCTCACCAGGAGATTCTCCTCCCACACTGCCCTTAGACTCTCTTCCCTCCTTGCTAAGTCTGGCTTCTGGATCAGGGATAGGGCCCATCCAAGAGTATGGAGTACACATGAGGGAGGGACTCAGATGCCACCACCCCTTTAACTCTGCACAGAGCATAGGGTCCTTAGAACTAAGATACCATTAGACTAGGGAACCCCTAAAATGCCACCACCTCCAAAGCCAGAGTCTAGATCTCATTCCCCTTTTTCCTACTTCCCAGGACTCACTCAAGATTCATCATGGCCACAGACTCCAGGCAGTCATAACCAGCAGCAGCAAACCTATCTTTGTACTGGTCCAAGTTCAGGGCCTCCAGCCATTCATCCACAGAACTGAAGGGAAGGTGGAAAAAGTACAATCACACTGGGAGTCAGGGGCCAGGGGACCAGAGGAGACAGTCAGATGAAACTAAGGGAGATATCTGGAACAAATGGAGTGTCAGGGATGTGCTTGGCAGAGGTAAGAACACCAGGGTTATACTTGGTATTGGTGAGCATATCAGGGGGTATGCTTGGGACAGATGGGGGGATGGACTGGTTTTTCCTGGCACCTATGAGGGCATTAGGACATACATGGCATTGTCAGGGGCATGAGGGCATAGCCAGTGCCAGGGTATCAGGAATGTGACTGGAAGTAGTTGGGACATGCCTGGTATGGGGGACATACCTGGGACAGGTAAGAGTGAGGATGTCCGGGATATATCTAGGACAGGTGAGGTTGTCTGGGACATATCTGGGGCAGGTGAGGGTGGCACTTGGGGGAGTCTCTGGATCTTCCGCCATCTTGCACAGGATACTATGGATCTGTGTGAACCTAGGTCGCTCCCTGGGGTCCTTCCTCCAACAATGGAGCATGAGCTGGTGCAGCGAGGAGGGGCAGCTCCGGGGAGCTGGAAGCCGGAAGCCATCCTCAATGGCCTTGATTACCTAGACCCACAACGTTGTATGGATGGCCAGGGCCATGTTCGAAAACAGAGGACAGAGCCAAAGACAACAAAAGGAAAAGACTTCAAGTTCCCATTCCTTTCTAACCTAGCATACTCAGCCTAAGGAGACTTTGGCCTGGGGTAGGTACTTGGTTGGGAGGTGGGTGGTAGGCACAGAGTCCCAGGGCAGGGTCCAGAGGATCCCAGGATAGGAAGCAGAGGATCTCAAAGCAGGGACCAGAGGGTCTCAAGGCAGAACACAACTGGGCAGGGGAGTTTGTCTGAGCTGCTAAGTTTTTACACCCCCACCCCAATCTTGGACCAGGGACCACTCACATCCTGGCTGGACATATCCCAGTATGGCCGCTCTCCAAATGCCATCACCTCCCACATGAGGATTCCAAAGCTCCACACATCACTGGATGAGGTAAACTGGCCCAACTGCACAGTCTCAGGGGCAGCCCATAGAACTGGGCTCCTACCGCTCTGCAGGGCCAGTCATAGAGACACGATTGAAGGCCTAGATGCTTTGTTTCCCCCCTCCCCCCACCCACCACCATCCAAGGTTTCTCCACTCCTATACTCCACTTACCTTTACCAAGATGTCCTCCACCGAAACCCTCCACCCTCAAACAAACCTCTGTCCTTCTTTCCAGTAAGATTCAGCATGATTGATACCTTCTCCTCTCCCTCTCCCCCCACCCTTGGAAATCCATACCTGAAGGAGGCCCCTTATACTGATCCCCAAGGTGAGCCAACCAGAAACACACCCAGGGTAGGCCCATGCATCTGGGTATAGGTGGAGAGAGGCTGAGCAGGGATGGAAGAGAGTATGCCTCACCAAGGTAGTGTAGACAGCTTCAGCCTGGTCCTGGGGGCCCTGCCCAAAGCCTGAGATCTTGCAGTCAAGGCTGCTGCTGACCAGTACATGACGGGCAGCCAAGCCACGGTGGACATAGCCCATCTCAGACAGGTATCGCATTCCTGATGCTACCCCAGGTAGCAGTCCCAGCAGCTGGCTCACAGTCAGCTGCCCATCATATCTCTGGGGAAGCAGGGAAAGGAGGGGATGCAGAAATCCTACCATGGTCCTTCCAGTAAACCCAGGCCCCACTCACACTTGAATCCCTTTTCTTTTTGGAATTCTTGGATTCCTTTTTTCCCCTTCTTCCCCCAGGGGCTCCCAACCCAAGTCACTGTGTTACTGGGCAGGGGTGGGAGGGTGTTGAGGGAACAGCCTTCCTGGCCTTCACCTTCCCATGAGTGCCCAGGGAGTACGTAGACCAATAGGGTTAATGAAAAAAATTTTAAAACCCAGGGCCCAACACTTATGGTAATATTGATCATGACCATGGCCACAGCCACAATGATCAACATTTTCATAGACTATTTAGGTTTAAAGAGCACTTTCCTCCTGACACTTCAAGTTAGGGAGTGTAAGTAGCTTTATTCCCATTTTACAGGTGAGGAAGCTGAGAGTCGTAGAGATGAACTGACTTGCCTAGCTAGGAAGTGGCCATGCTAGCACATCCTGAATCTAACATATCAGGCCTTGGGCCAGAACCTGAGAGCTCCAGAACCTTCATCCTCAGCTCTGATCCCCCCACAATCCCTGAAGCTGTGAAGGGAAGGTGGAGCACTCACCCTGAGGAAGTCATCCAGGGCCCCATTGCCCATGTACTCAGTGACAATCATCATGGTGATCCCTAGAACCAGGCAAAGAGGGCAGAACCATATGCTTAACACAGGCTACCCGTCCACTCTCTCCTCCCCAAGCTTCAGGTTCAGTCCCCAGTCGGGGTAAGGATGGGGCCCTTGGGATGTTCCCAGCAAGGACAGGAACAAAGAACGTAGAGTTGGGGAGCCTAAAGGAGAAGAAAGGAGGGAAGGAACCCAGGAACTGTACAGGTTTTTTTCAAGTCTGAAAGAGTCAGGGCCAGGATGGGATGGATGTGAGACGGGTGTGGGAGAGAGCCTGCCTTGCCCGGTGCATCATAGGCTTTTAGACAGGGAAGGAGCCTCAAAATAGAAAATGTGACTGCCATACTTAGAGACTCTTAAGATTTTGAACTGGAAGGGGTTATTAGAAATCTCAAGTCCAGTCATCTCATTTTACAGATAACGAAATAAACCCAGAGACAGGAAGGGTCTTGCCCAGTGTCACATAGAGAGTCAGTAGCAGAGTGAGAGTTAAACCCAGCTCTTTTGATTTCAAAACAATAGAAGGTTTAAAACCAAATTTTTTGGTGGGTGGAGTGAGTGCAGAGGCAGGGATTGCACCAAAAGGAGGGGCTAGGGTTGTGGCTCCCCGGTGAAACAACTGTACCCCCTAGAGTTTCATCACTATGAGACAACACTCTTGTTGTCCGGACTTAGTTACAGCTCCATCTGTTGGTGAGGTAATAATAAGTAATAAAATAATAAGTAATAAAAAAGGAAGGGAGCAGTTGGAGCCTCCTGGGGCCTGGGGGAGCTGGAATGGGTGAGGAAAGCACTGAGTAGAGGAGGATTTCTTTTTCAGACAGTAGGGATTGGACATCTCCCTGCTGGTAGGTCAGAAGGAGCTATCCAAGGTCCAGAGGTGTGACTTGCCTCGGGTGACGACGCCTTCCAGCCGCACGATATTGGAGTGGTCAAACTGACCCAGAGCACAGGCCGCTGCCAGGAAACGGAGCTTTTGCTTTTCTGAAGCGCCATCCCGTAGGGTGTGCACAGCCACCAGGAGCTCCCGCCCACCTGGCAGCCTCAGGCAGCCACTGCACAGGTCTCCAAACTGACCTGCGGGGAATAGGACAACTCAGCAGCCAGCTCCACAGAGCAGGAGGGGAAGGCATAAGCTACTCTCTGCCACCCCTTCCCCTCCCCGACTCCATGGCATCTCCCCCCTTCCCCATCCCAACCCCACTGCAGGGCAGCTGAACCCACCACAGGGGGAGCAGCAGGGAACAGTGACCATGATAAACATGATCATCAAACGGTTTCCCATTTCTAAAGCAAATGAAGACTTACAAAGAAGTGTTTTCCTCACACCAGCCCTGTGAGGTAAATAGCAGAAGGTCATAGGCTAGGCTCATAGACCTAGAGTTTGGAAGGGACCTCCATCTCATCCAATCTCTGACTGAATAGGAATTCCTTCTAAAATCTCCCCATTTTATAGGTGAGAAAACTGAGGTTCCGAGGCTTGCCCACAGTCATTTAACTGTGGGAAGTGTCAGGTACTGTAACTGTGGTCTGAGGGTAGGGCCATAGCTAATCATTTTTGAATCTGGGGTTAAGGGAAAGGCAGGGCTGGGGGCATGATGAGACACAGTGGGACAGGGGTGTCATTTAGGGTGTGGCTTCCAAGGGGAGGAACTTCATCTCAGAGCACTGCTGAAGGACTGATAGATGCAGGGAAGGTGGATGGAGGGGACGGAGCTAGAGCTATGGTTGCCAGGTGAAGGAGCCCAACCTCTAAAGTGGCATCTCCCTGAGGCAAAACTCATTGCTCCATCTTAGTTACAGCTCTGCCCTCTGTCTGTGGGCGATATAATAATTCCAACGAATTCTCAACAATCCTCACAAATAGAAGCGATGATCAAAATTCATTTCGCTCTCTCTCTCTCCATACATATATATGTATACACACATATTATTTATATACATATATATGTGTATATATATATATATATAAACTTTCTACTGTCTCCCCCTCTATCTTTGTCTGTCTCCATTTCTCTCCTTGTCTCTCCCTGTATCTTTCTTCCTCTGTCTCTGTGTCTCTTTCTCTTTGTCTGTTTCTCTCTCCCCTCTCCTTTCTCATATATTGTGGGATTGTAATGATCACAAAGAGTCATGAGACAGTAAGTATAGTGAAACAGTCTTTGCCCTCAAGGAACTTATAGTCAATCGGAGGAAACAACATATACACATATAAATATATATATAATATATGTATGTATGTATGTATATATGTCTGACTCTCCATGACCACATTTGAAGTTTTCTCAGCAAACATACTGGAGTAGTTTGCCATTTCCTTCTCCAGATCATTTTACAAATGAGGAAACAGAGCCAAATAGAGTTAAGTGACTTGCCCAGGGTCACACAGCTAGGAAGCCAGATTTGAACTCAAGGAGCTGAGTCTTCCTGACTCCAGCATTCTATCCGCTGAGCCACCTAGCCACCCCTAATTTCTCTCTCTCTCTCTCTCTCTCTCTCTCTCTCTCTCTCTCTCTCTCTCTTTCGCTCATACACAGTACCACAGTACACACAAACACTTTTGGTTTTTTGGGTCCAACCTATGCTTCCATTGGTAATGGGAACCCCCAGTGAGTAAACTCCCTTTACCAATAGAGATCTGTGTCTGCTCTGCAATTTAGAATTTTAGAGAATTACTTGGGGCACTGAGAGGTTAAGTGACTTGCTCAAGGTCACACAGCCAGCATGTGAAAGGGGTAAGACTTGACCTTGGGTTTTGCTTACTCCAAGATGGTACTTTAATCACTATGTCATGCTGCTTTTGCAAAATAAATACAAGGTAATTTGGGAGGGGAATGAGGCACTGGGTGGAAGCAACTGAAGTGGAGGTAAGGGGATAGAAAAAACTTGCTTTAGGAGAGGGCACTTGAGCCAAGCTTTAAAGTGAGCTAGGGATTCTAAGAGCCAGAGGTGAGAAGGGAGGTCATTCCAGGCCGGGGAGACAGCTGGTACAAAGGCATGGAAGTGGGAGATGGAATGGCATGTGACTCCTCAAACTATGTAAAGTCTGTGTTCTTTAACCACACACAGAGTGAAGAAAGGAAGAGTTGGGGGAGGGACTAACAATCCTCCTTTCTCTAGAACTCCACATGCATTTCTTTAGGGCACTTCTTGAGTAATACTGTGTGTTCCAGTTAATGTTTTTGTGTCTTATCCTCCTAATAAACAAGAAGCTCTCTTAGGGCAGGAAGCATGCCTTAGCTAAATGTCATATTTCCCACAGATCTTAGCACTGTGTTATGAGCAAATACCTGCTATGATGAATGTTAAGTGCTTGGTAACCAATCATGTTATGTAAATGCTAAACCACAATAAGCATCTGGATTTTTAACCATGTTATTATAATTCAACTCAATACAGTTCAATTGTGTTCAATCCAACACGAATTTATTAAACACCCTGTAAAAAATGTTTTTTGAAAAAATAAAACTTAACAATGCATAATTATAATGACCAAGCTGGGCCCCTAAGAGGAAATAAAAAGGAATGTACCTCCTTCCCTTCTTTGCAGAAGAGGGGGCCTATGAATGTGGAACGGGGTATGCAATCCCAGACTTGGTGAATATGTTGGCTAGTTTATTTTCTACTTTTTTTGTCTATTTTATAAGGGTTGCATCTCTGGGTAGGAGATCAGGGAGAAGTGTATTGAGAAATGAAAGGGATATAAGGACAAAAATGGTTATTTTTTAAAAATTTGTTGAATTAAATTCACACATAGATAATTGACAGCTGCCATTCTGAGAGGGATGGACCAAACACCAAGGATGACCAGAAGAGGTAGGCAGCCTGAGGCTAAGGACAGACATACCTTCTCTCAGGAAAGGGCTCTGGGTGATAAAGAGTCTGGCTTTGATCTTTTGGCTAACCTGGAGAAGATCTGGCCAGTGTTCCCATGGAAACCAAAAATCAAGGTGCCTGGTCCAGCCAGGTCTACCAATATATGCGTGTATGCATACATGTACGTGTGTGTGTGTCCTGACCCAGGCTGGGGTCAGGGGAGACACTTACCTGTGCCAATGATGCTGTGGACAGACACACTGGAGCTGTCCAGCTCTTTGGCAAACAAGTGCAAGGCCTGCATGGGATCGGCACAGTTTTCCAGGTCAATATATGTCCGCCTCGTTGGGACCTTAACTGGTGTGGAGGACAAAAGACAGATATACCCTTAGGAGAGAAGCTGCTGCTCAGGAAGTAGCATCAGGGTAGGGGTAGGGTAGGATGACGTCTCTGCATCCAAGCCTGGGAGGGAATCCCCTCCCCCCTTGAGCTCCTGGCCCTGTGATGGTGACTAGGGAGAGGAGGTGGTGCTGGTCAGTGAAGAAGGACAGCCAGGGGTCCCAGACTCACAGTGGAAGTAGAGCTCCTCGTCATTGCCATCTCCAAGGCCTTTTCCATATCCGCACTGCCTGGGAAACAGAGCGGGGAATACTAAAGAGGGACAGCACCTGCCCCCCAGCACTAGCCAAACCTTAGACCAGCCTCTTTACACACACACACACACACACACACACACACACACACACACACTCTCTGCCGTTAACCCAACCAGAGCCATGATTCCAGCAATCCACATGTGTGCCTGTTTCTTTGAGACTCAGAATGTCGGGGCTAAGAGGGACCTTAGAACAATGATCTCCAAACATTTTTTATTATACTTCCCCATCAGTTAAAACAACAACTGAGCATACACTATAAATTACAGGTCATAGATTTAGAGCTGGAAGGAACTTTGAAGCTACATGAATACAATTCTTTCACTTAACAGATGGGAAAACAAGTCATAATGATAACAATAATACCTAGGATTTATCTAGAACTTCAAGGTTTGCAAAGTGCCTTACAATTATCTCATTTGATCCTCACAACAACCCTGGAAGGTAAGTGCTATTATTAGCCCCCTTTCACAGATGAGGAAACAGGTTAAATGCCCAGAATAGCACAGCCATTAAGCATCTGAAGCTAGATTTGAACCCATGTCTGTCTTGACTCCAGGTCCAGTGTTCTAACCACTGTACTACCTAGCTGCCACTAAGGCATGTAGAGGGTAGAGGACTTGCCCAGGGTCACATCAATAAAAGACCAACGTAGGAAGTGAACCCATGACTTCCTGAGTCCGATCCCCTCTCCACTGCACCATGTTGCTCCTCAGCACATAATGTACACACTTACTGATATTAATGCACATTATAAAACCTAAACATGTACATTTTTAAAGGATGAGATAAAGATAAAATAATATTTGATCCTGGAAACAATGGGGTACCATGAGAGTTTATTGGGAAACAGGGTATGCAATCCCAGACTTGGTGGATGTGTTGGCTAGTTTATTTTCTACTTCCTAAGGAGGAACAGGCATGGAAGGATTATAATCCACAATGAAAGAATCTCTCCATCAATGAGATGCACAGATCTCATGTACAGAGGCAAGCTTATGAGAAAAGGAAGGAAGCAAGCATTTATTAAGGCACCCACTATGTGCCAGGTGATTTCCAAATATTATCCTGTTTTATCTTAACAACAACCCTGGGGTGTTGGTATTATTCCTATTTTACAGTTGAGGAAACTGAGGCAGACAGAAGTTAAGTTACTTGCCCAGATTCACACCTCTAATAAGTATCCGAGGCTACATTTGAACTAAGGTTTTCCTCACTCTAGACCCAGGGATCTATCCCCTGTGCCACCTAGCTGACACAGATGGCAAAAGAGTTTGGATTTTTATCCTGTGGGCAATGAAGAATCACTGGGGGAGGAGGGAGGTGTGGATGATAGGGGAAAATGGCATTTTAGAAAGATTAATCCAGAGGCAGCCATGAGATAGTGGATGAAAAATCCTTGGGATCAGGAAGACCTGGATTCAAGTCTTACCTGTGACAAATGTTAACTGTGTAGCCCTAGGCCAGTTACTTAATCTCTCAGTGCCCCCAGACAACAATCTAAGACTAACTTGGAGAACAGGTGATTATAATAATGACAATGTTTAATGTTTATACATGCTTTTGATTCTTTAAAAACCTTGGGGAGAATATCCCCATTTTACAGAGGAGGAAACTAATGATCAGAGAGGTTAAGTAACCGTCCAGTAAGTGACTGCCTAAGAAAGGATTCCAGTTCAACTCTTCCTGACTCCAAGTTTAGAACTCTATCTACTCAGCTCTGCCTTGGTAGAGGGAATTTTCTTACCAGAAGTTCCTTACACTAGTTCCAATGTATGTGGGTGAGCGGATGTGGGGAGGGGAGGACCTTGGTAGCACTCTGATACAAAATGCACTGAAGAAGAAGAGGAGATGAATTCTTGGGCCCAGCACAGTAACAGCAAGGATGGGTAGGATATAACTAGATGGCAGCTGGTGACTGATTGGGTGTGGAAGGAGAGGCCAGGAAGGTGTCAGATGAGTGGATTCTGAGGTCCTGAGCCTGAGTCGAAAGGAAGAATGGGGATTTCACTAGAAGAAATGAGAGATTGGCTCAGGAAAAGTCAGGGCTAGTGACTTGGAAATTTTATTTTATACCTGAAGATCATGTCAGCCCATACCTTGTCAGTGTGCCCTGCAAGATCACTGGAGTCCTGAAACTCCTAGTCAGTACTTTCTGCCCCTCCCTCCCTCTGATTGGAAGGTGGAGGATTCCTCCAAGAGCCTCCATTTAAGGACAGTGCCCAGGTAAGCCATATCTTCATTTCTCACCGGGCTGCATTCTGCTGACTTCTCCATCACTTCAATGGTGTCTTATTCCCCTCCTAGACTGTAAGCACCATTGGGCAGGGACCCCATCTTATTTCAATTTTATATCTCTCCCAGGGTGCCGAAGAAGGAGATCCTGAGCTCAATGGGCACACAATTTAACTTGAGAGCTGATACTATAAAAATATTGTTGAGGGATATTCAGAAAGAAAGAGGATTGAGGACGGACTTTGAGGCAAGGTCCCATTTAGGTGACAGGTAACCAAAACTGAGTCTGATAAGGGGGCAGAGGAGGGGGGTTTCAGAGGTAGAAAAACAACCAGATGGCTGTGTCCTGGAACTGACATAATCAGCATCAGCATGAGTGAGGCCAAATGGTGAGGGTGGAGGATGAGGACTGAGGAAAGAGCCTGGATTTAGCAATGAGATAAGGGGCTGTAATTGTACGCTGGAAAGAGCCCTGGATGTGGAGTCATCAGATCTCACCCTAATTCAACCTCTAGTCCTATTGCTCTTTGGCCCTTTGTGTCGAAACTTCTCAAAAAGGCCATCTATAATAGGTGCCTCCACTTTCCCTCCTCTCACTCAACTTCTTAATCCCTTATAATCTAGTTTCCTGACCATGTCATTCCACCAAAACTCCTCTCTCCAAAGTTCCTAATGATCTCTTAGTTGCCAAATCCAATCGCCTTTTCTCCATCTTCATTCTCCTTGACCCCTCTGCAGCCTTTGACACTGCTGATCACTTTCCTTTCCTTTCTTTCTTCCTTTCAGATGCAATTGGGGTTAAGTGATTTGCCCAGGGTAACACAGCTAGTAGGTGGAAAGTGTCTGAGGCCAGATTTGAACTCCTCTTGACTCTAGGGATGGGTTCTATCCACTGTGCCACCTAGCTGCCCCATCTCTGGGCATTTTCACTGGTTGTCCCCCATGCCTGGAATGCTCTCCCTCCTCATCTCTGCCTACTGACTTCCCTGGCATCCTTCAAGTTCCAACTAAAATCTCATCTTCTACAGGAAACCTTTCCCAAGTCTTCTTAATTCTAGTGCTTTACCTCTCTAATTTCCTGTTTATCCTGGATGTAGTTTGTTTACATTTGTTTGCTTATCTCCCACATTAGATTTTGAACTCCTTGAGGGCAGGGCCTATCTCTTGCTTCTTAATGTTTGTGCCTGGTACCTAGTAGGTACTTAATAAATGTTTATTGACTAAGACTCTTGGCTTCTCTGGGCCTCAGTTTTCTCATCTGTAAAATAAGAGGGTTGCTCTAGATGTCCTGTGATGTGCCTCCCAGTTCTAAGATCCTATACCTTGTAAGAGAGTCATTTCAGGGGAGTGGCCTGGATAGAAGCCAGACTTCGGGGGTCTGAGGACAGAGCAAAGAATGAGGAAATGGAGGCAGATACGCATGTATTCTTGGAGTCTAGAGGTGAAGGGATACAGATGGTAGCTCAAGGAGGTGAAAAGGATTAAGCTATTTCAGAAGCAGAGTCCCAAGAACATTTGTAGGCAGAGGGTCAGAAGGGGAGACCCAAGAACATTTGTAGGCAGAGGGTCAGAAGGGGAGACCCAAGAACATTGTAGCAGGGTCAGGAGGGAGACCAGACATTTGTAGGCAGAGGGTCAGGAGGGGAGACCCAAGAACATTTGTAGGCAGAGTGGAATGAGGGGAGACCCAAGAACATTTGTAAGCAGAGTGGAAGGAGGAGAGACCCAAGAACATTGGTAGGCAGAGGGTCAGGAGAGGAGACCCAAGCACATTTCTAGGCAGAGGGGAAGGAGTCCACTGAGGAGAGGAAGTGGATGGAAGGATAGAGTGACACCATGGTGTAGTAGAAAGGAAGAGTCCCAGCTCAGCTCCTTGCTATCTGTGTAACCCTGCAGAAGTTACTTCCCTTCCCTTGTCTATAAAATGAAGTGTTGACTAAAAAGGCCCCTTCCACTTCTGACTTTCTGATTCTTTGACTGACTCACTGATGGATGGAATAAGGTCCTAGAGGAGGCGGGGGCGAAGGGATCAAAAGTACATATTACCTCTTTCTCTGAGATAGGAAGGGAAAAATGAGAGGGCAGGGCAGTTTTGGTTATGAAGATGTCACACGCAGTGAAGACCTGCTGAGTTGGAGAGGGAGAAGATGGTGTTGGGAGTTTAAGGAATGAGGAATAGCATATCTCACACTTAGTAGCTGCTTAATAAATGTTTCCCAAATTGAGTTAAAAATCTTTTTCCCCTGCCTATGTTGGTCTATCTGAAAGCCCTTTTATAAGCAAGGACCTAATTTGTTTAACACTACTCAGCCCCCAATCCAGCCTCCAAAATGCTTCAGGTGATGTCTGTATGTGCCCCTCCCCCCACCTCCAGCTGTCCCTCTTCCCTGTCTGTATTTTTCTTCTTTTTCCACTTCAGATGATTTCCTGAGTCTTCCTGGCCATGAGACACTCTCCCCATTCGGGGCTGTTTAATCTTGCTCTGATTTGGGAACATTCCCAATTATAGGCCGTTAGACTGCAGTGTCTGACTAAGGCAGCCTCAGCAATGCGCTCCATTCCCCCACCCCCACTCCAGCTCTGATGGTGGGGCTGGAGAGAGTGGGGTGGGGGAAGCTCAGAATCTGGCCAAGTGGCTTTGAAATTGGCATAATTATCAGCTTCAGAGATTTCCCCAGGCATCAGCATGTTCATTCCAGCTGTCCCAGGCTGTCCCAGGCTCCCCCAGCCTCCAGAAGAAGAACACTGTTTTCCCCCTGGGCCTTCCTCCCTCTCACATACATGCATGTATGCACACATGCACAGCAACGTATACACACACAGTGGGAAAAGCTGCAGCAGGTTCCTTTGAAGTGCTGCCTTTTCTAGCAGCCCCCTAATCCAAACGGCTTCAGAGAGAAGAGTGAAACGCCATGCCAGATCGAGGCGCTGTCCGCCAGGGATACAACATCACATACAACCCCAGAAGCTCAGCAGAAGCTTGGGGCTTTGGACTGTCAGTCTAGCTAGCAGACAAGGGTTGTTGGTACAACCCCTCCTCTCAATTCATCAAGGGTTTAAGTGCCTACAGGGTGCCAACCACCGTGCTAGTCCTGATGGATGGGTATACAAAACCAAAAAAGAAGCAGTCACTGTTCTCACGGATAGTACCTTCTGTATCTATTCAAGGAAATGGAGCCTCCACCCCAGAGACTGGGTCATTTTTCCCTTATCTATACTCACCTCTCTCTCTCTCACTCTCTCTCTCTCTCTCTCTCTCTCTCTCTCTCTCTCTCTCTCTCTCTCTCTCTCCCTCTCCTCCCTCCCTCCCTCTCTCCTCTCTCTCCTCTCTCTCTCTCTCTCTCTCTCTCTCTCTCTCTCTCTCTCTCTCTCTCTCTCGGCAATAGCTCCCAATAATCTCAGTTTTGATCTCATTTGATCTCATTCTCTACTTCCTTGTGTTAATTCCACCTTCTTTCCACCTCCTTCACTGTCTGGCCCTCCTCAATGCAGCTTTGTAAACCAGGAGTCAGGGAGCAAAGGCAGATTTCCTGCTCTCTTGGCGAGCTGCAGCAGGACTTAGCACTTGCCCTGGTCCCTGCTTTCCCATGTCCTCCTCCTCTCCCATACCCCCAGCCTCTTACACACAGAACCACAGAATGGCAAGGCTGGGAGGGACCATCCAAGTCCCAAGTTCCCACTGTGAGAAGTGACCAGCTCAAGAAGAAAAGCCAAAATGAAAATCGAGGTATCCTGCCTGTCCGCCCAGGGCTCTTTCCACTGTGGTTTTCTGGCCCTGGAGAATGTACCATCACATTTATTTTCAGGATTAGTTCCAAGGCTTGCCCAGGCACCGGGAGCTCATTTCCCTTGGGGGCCTGTGGCCCTCTGAAGCGAATCCTAATCACTATGAGCAGTAGCCCAGGAAGGCTGGGTCCACCCTCCCTGTTCTTGCTGAGGCCTGCAGGCTGTTAGCGATTTAAGCACCCAAATCCCATCCTTCTCAGGGAGTGGAGGGGAGGAAGGGGGAAGAGATGGATGGTACATGTATCTCTTCTTGCATCCCTGGATCTGTGTGTCTGCATGTGCAAGTTCATATGAGCATCATGCTTAACTGTAATATGGTGAGTTATATGTAAATGTATATGCAGAGACACAGAATGCCAACAGCGATCTTGGGTACTGCCCGTACAAAGAACCAGAGAATGTGCAAGCTGAGAGAGACTCTGATGCCCAGCCCCCTCATTTTACAGATAAGAAAACAGAAGCCCTAGGGGCAGCTAGGTGGCACAGTGAGTAGAGCACCGGCACGTGGGGTCAGGAGGAACTGAGTTCAAATCCGGCCTCAGACACTCAACACACTAGCTGTGTGACCTTGGGCAAGTCCCTTAATCCCAATTGCCCTGCCTTCCCCCTCTAAAAAAAAAAGAAGTCCAGAGAGAGGAAGAGACTTGCCCAAGGAGTGAGAAGAAGAGCTGAATCTAGAACCCAGATCTCTGGACTCCCCATCAAGCTAAGCATTGCATTTCAACCTCTGTGTCTGGGTAGGCAGAGATCCTTGTTTATGTGCATCTGTGTGTGTTATAGGATAGATGGAGTGAACCCGAATCTTTACACCCTCCCATCTCAGGGACATCAGGTCCCAGGAGCCAGGCTGGAAGGAAGCATGTGTTTGTTGAAGGGTCTCTAGGCCACTTACCTCTTCCAAATAGCCAGAGAACTGAGCCCAAAGCCGAGGATGAGGAGGGCAGCTACAGCCACTATCACAGCAACTACTGCAGGGTTCTGTTTCCTAGACCCCGAGCCAGCTTGGATGGAAAAGTAGGGATTGAGCAGTGGGTAGGGAGCTGGATGAGGTCATTATCCAAGGTTAGGACCCCAGACCACATTCAGCACTTGGAATTCCCCAGGCCCTGCCCTGCCCCTTCCTCCCAGAGTCTTCCCTCCATCTTTCTTCTCCCTGGCAGACTCTCCCCCTCCTTTCTCCCCAATCCTTCGGTACTTACCCTCCACTAGAGTCTCTACTTCTATGCTTGGAGTGAAGTTTCCAACTTCTGGGGAGAGGGAAGGTGAGGCCGCTCGGATTTGGAAAACATAGAGTGTTGCTGGCTTCAGGTTATTGACTGTGACAGCAGGTGCTCCTGTCCGGACAGTGGCATAGGTCTGCTCCCTCTGGCCCTGGGTAAGGGAGGAAGGTAGGAAGAATAGCCTGATGTCCAGGAGATCTGGCTCATCTGCCCAATGAGATGATAGGTCCTTATCTCCTTAGAAAGAGATGGAGGCTTCTTTGCAGAGTTGGGGGATAATGGGGGTAGAAACTAGAATATATTGTCAGATATATTGACTGGGTTTTGATGAACTATATTTTTTTCTTCTTCATTTTAAAAATCTGTGTTACAAGGCAAAAAGACTCACTGATAGGGATACGGGAGGATATATTTGAAAATGAACATGTGTAAAAAAATAAAGGCATTAATGAAAATAATTTTTTTTTAAAGAAAAGGAGGAAGGAGATGATTTTGAAGCTGAGGACATCCTGTTAACAAAAGTGGTGGCAGGGAGGCCACAGGATGAGGGAAAGCCTACCCACTTCGGACCTACATAGGGGATGGTAGCAACAATGAGTTAAGGAGATGCAGAGAAAAGCTATTGTTGTCCCAATTGAGGATTAAAGACAAAAAAAATCAATTTTCTTTCCCTGGTCCCTCCCCCTCCACTCTCATACACATTTGGGCAAAACTAAGTCCGTGCATCCAAGAGCAAGTCTTTGCCCTTTCTTTCTCTCCATGTGCCACTGGTAGAAGAGGTAGAGACCCCAAATGCAAGAGAGAGCCCCATCCACAGCCTTAGAATGAAAGGTTGGCCACCATGACTGCCCAAGGGGTGAAAGGGTTGGGATCTGCAAAATCATAAATGTCTTGAAGTCCTAGAGTGAGAAGTATCTCCCTCAGCTTTTCCCCTTCTCCCCTATGGGACTGTGCATGCAGTAGGTACTTCATAAATCTCATTGTTGTTGAAGTGAAAGCTGACCAAGGTGAGGAAGGTTTAGACTTTTACCCTGGGGTGATGAGACAGTAAGGAGGAAGACATGGAGAAGGTGGGGGGAGGGAGAAAAGATAGCATGTTAGTGAGGGGTTATGGGAAGACTCAGCAAGCTGTCCACTAGAGAGAATTGCTTAGGGAAGTCAATTGATGAGAGATGGGCCATTTGGCATTTTCAAGTCAGGTAAAGTAGAGAAGGAAAGTGGTTACACCATTGTAACGCCACCAAATCCGAGTATATCTAGTCTACCTGAACCCCACTTCTACGTCCCCAACAAGAAGTCATCAAACCTCTGCTTAAAGATCTCAAGGGGTGGATGATGACTCACCACCTCCCAAGGCAGCCCATTTCACTTTGGACAAGTGTGATTGTTTAAAAGGTTTTCCTTCTACTGAACTGAAATCTGCCTCTCAACTTCACTTCCTGTTCCTAGTTCTTCCTTCTGGGACCCAGCAGAAATCTAATCTCTCCTTTTCATGTTAGACCTACAGATTATATGTATATGACTTTTAAAAAATGGCTTTTGTTTTTTCGGGAAACAGCCCATTCCTCTCTGCTTCCCAGAACTGAACCCTACCATGCAACAACAGCAAAAGTAATTCAGAAAAAATGCCTGATACGATGACAATGTATACAGCATTCTGCCCTAGTAGTCTCCTGCCTTTCCACCAAGAGGAGGGAAGCCCTGGATGTATTTGAAACCAGTTCTCCTATTCCTTTAATCCTGAAAGTCTTCTCATCACCAAGCTAAATATTCCCAATTCCTTCAATAGCTATGACATGATTTTAATCCTGTCCTCATAATTCAACACAATTCAACAAATATTTATTAGGTACCTAGTATATATATACAAGGCCCTGTACTAGGTGCTGGGCATGCGAAGGTGAAAACAGATGCAGTCCTCTCCTCAGGGAGCATCTAATCTTCTAGTTTTCCTATAACTGCTTCCAACATCTGCTTCTCCCATCTATGGGAGCCTAGCCACAGGAAGTTAGACTGCCCCGGAACCCTAAACTTATGAACAGAAAGAACCGAGGCACTCCCCTCACCCTGTACCCATGCTAAAGAAGGTACCTCAGGGACAACCAGGAAGACCCTGGACTTACCTTCTCAAAGTATTGAATTTCATACTCAGTGTTGTTGGCTCCTGGGGTCCCTGGGAACCCTGGCTCCTCCCAGGAGAGGGAGACACTCTTGGGTTCCACTCGATCTGGATGGATCTCAGTCACTCCACTGGATACTGGAAGATGAAGACAGACATGGCGTATGAGAGTCCCTGGGGAAGGTGGAAGATAGATGAACAACTGCTAGCAGCTGAGCATATGCTGTGTGTGGGGTACTGAAATGTTGGCAGCTGCTTGTGGGAGAATGGCAGAATTAGATGAACCAGGCAGAAACCTGAGAGGAGGGTTGAAGGGCCCTCATCTGAAAAGACTGAACAGTAGATCCAGTATCTAAATAATCCTTCCCCTTCCAACCCCACCATATCTACCTCTACATATGGTGGTGGTACCAACCCCAAGCTGGCCTCATTCAGTGAAGAGCTCAGTCTTTAGCCCAGACTAGGCTGGGGCTTAGGGGGAAAAGGACCGGAAATTGGTGGGGACCTTAATTAAATCAGCATGTAGATGGCTAGACATAGTTAATGGCAAGTCTGGAATCTGCAGACCTCAGCAAAATTAGTTTTTGTGTGAAGAAGTATTCTCAAATAGATCTGTGATCTCATTGGTTCTGAAGTTCCCTCCAATGATACAAATAAAAACCCAGCCATTCTTGACTATCCTGTGTCTCTCTTGCCCATATTTAAAATTCTCAACTATATCCATGATCTTATCGATTTGGGAGTTTCCTCCAACCACCCCAACCACCCCAACCACGAAGACCAAAGCCTATCGATGCCTTTCCAATGAGACACTGATGTATGTCCTTTCAAAGGTTCACCACAAGGGGTCCAACTAACTTGTTGAAGGCCTTCCTCACTTTCTTCTGAGGTCTGACGGTATTGTGGAACATCTGTTATCCTTTGTCTGCACCATGTGACTGGCCCATATTCTCTATTACACATTTTTTGAGGACATCCTTGACTCCTGTTATTCTATATGGCTAGATCCTTATGCCAACTATGCATCTTTGCCTTACCTTCTGTGGGATGCTCACCTTTAGTTCTTCAGAAGCAGCCATATATATAGCAATGTTGCCATATAGCAACACTGATATAATGTTTATATCGAAAACAAATGCCTTTGCTATTATGGGAAGCTTGGGGTGAGAATAGTGTTTTGTGATTTCTCCAAAGCAATCCACCCTTCTGTCCTCTATTTTTTCAACTCTAGGCCCAGTTTATTGCCCGTCTCTCCTGTCTGTCCCAGATAGAAAGATAGATAGACAGATATTGATATTGATATAGATAAATACATGTATATAGATATATAGGTATAGAGTTGGAAAAGCTCTATAGGATGTCCATTAGGATGCATGTTGAAATCTGGGCAATCACATTCTTCATCCACTTGATCTTTTCTGTATGGATGGTCAGGCCAAGTTCCTTTGAATGATTATTTATTTCTTCTAGGAAGTCCTACAATGTCTTAGGGTTTGCTGTAATCATCATAATGTCATCTGCAAACAGAAGCATCTGGAGGACCTCATCATGCACAGGAAATCCCTCTTCTACAATGGCAAATATCTTTGGTGAGCATTATTGTATTAAATGATTCAAATAAAACTGTGATCTTATTGATTTGGAATAATGCAAATCAAAGCCCAGTCATTCCTGAACTATCCTGTGTGACTCTTGCCCATATTTAAAATTCTCAACTGGATCCATGATCTTATCGATTTAAGAGTTTCTTCTGACCATGCACACCATAGGATATCAATGCTGACCCTGTGAGACACTCACACATGCCTCATTTGGCATTATTGTCAGAGAGTCTTTGAACAAGGTTATATTGGTTGTTATAACTTGGAATATTAAATGATCTTAATTATGCGGATGGGAGACTTTTTGTTGTTCAGTTGTTTCAGTCATGTCTGACTCTCTGTGACCCCATTTAGGGTTTTCTTTGCAAAGATACTGCAGTGACTTCCCATTTCTTTCTCCAGCTCACTTTACAGATGAGGAAACTGAGGCAAACAGGGTTAAGTGACTTGCCCAGGGTCACACAGCTACTGTCTAAGGCCAGATTTGAACTCAGGTCTTCTTGACTCCAGGCCTGGCATTCTATCCAATGCACTGCCTTGTTGTAAAAGAGCCTATAAGGAAATGTCTTGTTCAACTGAGTCAAATTCTTTTCTGTAGTATAAGCACAATAGGATCTCATATTTCTACATCTTTCATTTAATTGTGAGATGATGACAATACAGTCCATTGTTGAATATTGTTTGCAAAAGGCAGCTTGTTCTCTACTCATATCTTCATCAAGGATGCTCTCAGTCTGTGCATAGATGACCCTCATAGAGACTTTTTTTAATAGAAGGGAGTGTAGATGGGTAGTTGTTCATATTTTCTCAGTAATCTTTTTTTGACATCGCTAAAATCTGAGAGGTTCCCTCCCCTGCTTTTAGCATCTTTCCCTCCTTTAGATACCTTGTAAATTGATTCCGTAGATTCCCCTCACAACTGTATCACCTCTAACATGGATTTTAGCTGTATATACTTAATCCAATCTAGCTGCTTTTCTGATCTTTATTCTCTTTAGTGTCATTCAACATCCTCTATAAGCACTTCAGGGACTGCAATGTTAGGATCCAAATGAATGGCTCCACTCTCCTGGATGGAGAAAAGTTTGTAATAATGATATTTCCATTTTTCTTCATTGCAGTCAACTTTCTTTTTCTTCCTTGAATGCCCTTGAGATGACTTTGCTTTGTTGGTTACTCATCAAGCTTGCTTTAGATTGGCTTTACATTCTACTGCTTCCTTTTGCTTTAAAAGATGATACTTCTTATTATTGTCTATCACCTTCCTTTGTGAGATTTTAAAGATGAGCTTATATTTTAACTTGGTGTTATCCTTGGCAACTTTCATTCTCCACCAAGCAAGTAAGTCTAATGTTTTGGGGGTACTTTCCACACTCTTTTGGTCTCCTTGTTGTAGCAATTACAGTGTTGTCAAAAATACACAGTACAATTGTCAATGTAAACACTGACAGATTTAATTGATTAATTTACATTAACTTCTGTACTATTATAGTTGGTGTGGATGTCATGTCTGTTGTCCATTTCCCACTTTTCAGTTTCCATAGCTTTTTTAAATAATTCAGTATTAAATCTTTTTAGCTGTATGCAATATCCTCTTCTCATTACTATTCTTTCCTTTAGTTTCCTATAAATTCTGATTTTATCTCTAAGTAGTTGATGGTCTGACAGAAAATTGACTCAGTGACAACTCTCACATCCATAATGTCTTATACTATCTGTTAAGATGCAATCAGTTTAATTTTTTGGCATTTACCATGCCTTATGCCTACAAATTATTTTTTTAAAAAATACTCATGACATAAAGTCATGGAGATTCTGTATAATCTACATGTTTTGGGCATTTCTCATTTTTTTCTCCTGAATCATGCTTTCCCATATAATTCTTTCCATTCTCATCTGTTTTCACCTTTGCACTCATATTGTTAAGTATCATAGTATATAATTATTTGATTTGTATCTTACCAAGTATCATCATAGAATTTCTCTTATCTATATTACCTACATCTATCTATCTTACCTATATATATTTTCTTATCAATTCATTTTATCAAGATCATCATAGAATTTCTCTATCACTTCATCCTCAATAACTGATGATACATAAGCTACAGTTTTTTTCATGGTATTTTTCCCAAATAGTTATCATTCATGCTGAAACATGTAATGACCATATGTCCCTTGAAATATTTCTTATCACTTTGGGGCATATGATAAAAACCACATCACCAATGTTTTCTCTGCCTCTCCAAGGGGTACTTGTGAGGCATTCTTCCATCTGCTTTCTTTGGCCTAATTTTATTTATAGTGAGAATGCCAAGATTGGTGTGCTTCAACTCCTCTCACTCTATGTCTATTCCTTGGTGATTAGATCTTACATTTAGAGTATCAACAGTCAGATTAAAGATTGTCGGCAGTCTCAAACCTGTGTTAGTCTTAGAACTCTTTCCCACAAATCTGCCACCATCATTTCAGAAGGTGAAGGGCATGGTGGTGCAACAGGACCTAGGGCCATTTTTTATTTTTCTCTGTTTCATGGGTTGTCTCAGTCAAACAAGGTTTATCATCAGATTCCTCTTTATGGTTAAATAGGAGGGTCCTCAAAAAATAGAGTCGTTCTGCTTCTAGGGACATACTTGAAGTCCTTCTGGTATTTCTTGGCATATAGCCTTAAAAACCCAAGGTCACCTCCATATTATAATGAGGCATCAGAGTAGAATTTTTGTTTTTGTACCCCCAAAATTTTCTTCCCCAAAATTCAGTAACATGCTGGAGGCCTTTCTTAATTTCTCTCAACCTTACAAGGATATTAATAAAGCACTCTGGCTGTCCACCTGTTATTCTTTGCTATTACCAAATGACTGGTCATATTCTTTTCTTATCATACATTTCCCTGATAAGATTTGTTCCTCCTGTTCTTTTTCAAATTTCCTCATTGGTTATAAGTTAGACCCTGCTTTATCAGACACCATGTACCTTTCTATTGCCTGCTGTGTAATATTCATTGTCTGTTTTCCCAAAAGTATTTTGATCCATATCTCATTCAATAAACACCAGTAGAATTTTGGTATTAAAAAAGATGTGACTTAGTTTTCAGGAGAAGCCTAGAGTCATCAAAAGAATTTTGCTCTTTCCTAAAAGTAATCCAGCTTGCACTCCTCTTTAATTCTAACTAACCATTTGTACTGTCTGCATAAAACAAATACACTGTTTGGCAAGCTCTATAGAGTAGCCATCTAACTGCATTCATAACTTGGACAATAGGCTCTTCCTCCACTTGGTCTTCCAAGTGGATGGATGATCAATACAATCTCTTCTGAGTGTTTTGAGGATAGCTTTCAAGGAGTTCTGCAAAGTTCTGGGACTTGACACCACTAACATGATGCCATCTACTGAAAGGAGCATTTGGAGGAACCCAATGTTCATATGAAATCCTTTTTTGTCTTGGACTCTGGGCTGGGTCTCCTCCATCGTGGTGGCAAACACCATTGACAAACTTATGGATCTCCTTATTTCATGCTTCATCTGATATTTATGACCAGTGGAGCTTTGAAAAAGGTTATTTCTCTTGTTATATTTTCTATGGAGTCTTGAATGATTTTGACGGAAGACATCTTGCTAGAAGAGATCTGTTAAGGTGGTATTTTGCTCTACCAAATCAAATGCTTTTTCATAATCCACAAAGAATAAGTACAGTATGATCTTATCTCCTACATTTTTCAGTCATTTTGGGGGTCAATGTCTTTATAGCTCTCACCCATTTTTCTTCTGTTTGTTGATCATTTTTTTACTTGTAAAGTGCTGTTGTTGTTGGCCCTTCATTCTCAAAGAGGACTGATGACATCATGAGGGTAATGTCTCCCTTGGAATATTTTGCTTAGCTGCCTCTCTTGCTAGGCTTTCTTTAAGCTGGTTCTATACTCCACTGCTTTTCTCTTGCTATGAGGCAATACTACTTAGAATCATCCATCATTCTTACCATTTCGCAAATGAGTTAACATTCCAAACCAGTTGCCTTGAGCAATTTAGTCAAGCATTTGCTGACTGAGGTGGGCACTTAGGTCCTTTTGGTTTCTTTGTTATGGCAACTAATTTACTTGAGTTAAATTATATATAATTCTTATAATCAGCGTTGACGTCATTTTTGCTGTCCATTTTCCATAATTATGATATAGTATTGTATAAAGCACTTAACACACATCATCTCATTTGACCCTCACAACAACTCTGTGAGGTGGGTACCATTATTGTCCCCATTTTACAGACAAGTAAACTGAAGTCGACAGAGGGTGAGTGACTTGCTACTTGTTTAAATAGGTCAGGACTGAATTGTCTTGATTGAATGCAATCTTTTTCTCATTGCTATTATTCTTCTAGTTTTTTTTTTTCCTTTTGACTAATTCTGATCTTTATAAGTTCGTGATCTGATTGAACACAAACATCTGATTCCACAATGACACATCAGTGAGCAGTCTTTTCTTTGGCAAACTTAAGAGATAGTTTCATTTTGTGATTTGTGTGTGTGTGTGTGTGTGTGTGTGTGTGTGTGTGTGTGTGTGTGGAGGGGATGTTCTCTGTGCATTTTTAAAAGCCTTTGAGAGGTAATGGTATGAGTTTCTATATAGTCTCTGCCCTCTCTCGGCTTCTTTCTTATCTACTTCTCACTATCCATATCTGTTCCCACCTTTGCATGGAAGTCACCAAGTATTAGAGCACATACTGATTGAATGTGTAGAGGGGTGTCTTATCAAGTTTTTAAAGCACATGTCTGAACACGTCACTCCCCTACTCAATCAACTCCACTGGCTCCCTATCACCTCTAGGAGCAAAAATAAACTCCTCTGTCTTAGCATGTAAAGTCCTTCACGATCTGTCCATAGCATATCTTGTCCATAGCATATCTTTCCAGCCTTTTTCCACCTTACCCCACTTCATATACTCTATAGCTCAGGTGAACAGGACTTCTTGCTGTTCCTCATAAAAGCCACTCCATTTCCCACCTCTGTGACTTTGCACTGGTTGTGCCTCATGTCTTGAGTGCACTTCCTTCTCACTTCCACTCTTAGAATCCCTAGTTTCTTTCAAGACTCAGGTCACGTTCCATCCTGTACATAAAACTTTTCCTAAGCCACTTTCTTGCCCTGCTAACGTCCTTCCTGGCAAATCAGGGAATACCCATCTTGTACATATTGTGTATATGCTAATATGTGCACACCCACTGATAGAATATAAACTCCTTAAGGGCAGGAACTGTTTTGCTTTTTGTCTTTTTGACTGTTATATGCGAGTTTCTATCTATAGATAAGTGTGTGGGCAACACCTGGGAGAAAGGAACAACAAAACTGTGGCGGGGGGCGGGGAGCGGGGGGCGCCAAAAACTGGGGAGGCGGTGTGGAGGAGTGAAGGCAGTTGAGCACGGGACAAAAGGATTTCTCTTTCCACACCTCCCCGGCGAGGTATCCCTGCCTAGAGGTCACCTTTCCAAGGAGGAGGGCTAGCTTCTACCCTCCCCCCAAATGGGAGTAGAGGGTAAAGGGAATCTAATCCACCTCGGGCTTGCAGCCAGGGAATTTGGAGGGGCCTGGGAGAGCAGATGGGGCAAGCCTGAGGCCTTACCCGCCAGACCCGTGGACACGATGACTTGGGCATAAGTGGTCCCCACAGCGCCCAGGCCGGAGACGCCGTTGAGCGCTGCCACCCGGATGGTGTAGTGGGAGTGCGGGAGCAGGTTGAGCAAGGTGACTGTCCTCTCTCGCAGTCCGGTCTGGCGCGGCACGAAACTCACGCTGGGCCCGCAGGACTCACAGGTGCCCACGGAGCCCCCGGGTCCCTGGCCAAACCCCTGCCCCTGCCCCACGCCCGGGCCATCCTCGCCGCAGCGCTGGCACAGGACGGTGTAAGTGATGTCGGAACGGCCGCCAGAGTCCTCCGGGGGACTCCAGCGCAGCAACAGGGTGGAGCGGCTCAGCCTGTAGACCAGATCCCGGGGGGCAGACGGAGGACCTGAGGTGGGGAGCGGGGGCAGTGAGACCGAGTCTGGTTGGCCGACCTGGCCTGGGCCGCGCAGAATGTGGTCCTGGGATGGAGCAGGGAAGGGAGGGACTGCGAGGATCAGGGTCTGGGGAAAGGAATAAATCTATAGAGTCTGGAATAGGCCACTGACGGCGGAGAGTCCATGAGGTCTGGGATTGACAGTGGGAAGGCCATATGGTCTGTCACTGGTTAGGGAATCCGAGGAGCAGAGATTTAGCCTTGGAAAAGGCCGTAATGCTCCAAGGACTCAATTCATTTTACAGATGAGGGAAACTGAGAACTAGAAGGGCAGTGACTTGACCGAGGTCACGCTGATAGAAAAGGAGTGCTACCCGGGATATTGGGGGTCAGGGGGAGGGCGGAATCTTGGTTTTCCCGCTAACATTTACAGGGAATATGGCTTGAATCTTGAATTCGCTTCTTCGTATTCTGTCTACATTAGAAAGACTATGGAGTTTGAAGACTGGAACTGAGAAGAAGCCACGGGAAATGGGATTGGGCCTGTGAAGAGGAGCAGGGCATCGGATTGGCAAGTAGGGCCTGGGACTGGGTGGAGGATGACGTGGGGCTGCGATTGGCTGGCGAAGAGACCGGGGCGGGGCGTGGGGGGAGTGGGGCTCTGCCAGGGTTAGAAGACGCGTCGCGGAAGCTAGGGACCGGAGTTTAGCGCTACCTGACCAGGTCTTAGGGCATCGCTCGGCCCACCCCCGGCCCGGGTGACTCACGGGTGCAGGAGGCTGAGGGTGGGTCCGCTGGGGAACGGGAGTAGCTGTCCTGGCAGACGCAGAGCGTGGAGGCGTTGGCCAGAGCGCTGCTATGCTCGGGGCACGGGGAGCAGAGTGGCCTCCGCGGGGACACCTTGTAAAATCCAGGGGGGCAGGCTGTGGAGAGAGGCGACAGTCAGGGGCAGGAGGCGCGGGGAAAGGCGGACCCAGTTTGGGAACGGGGTGAGGAGAGGGTGGTAACAAATTTGGGACAGGTGAGAGTTAGAAAGGTTCTCCCTCTTTAAGATGGAAAACTCAAGGATAGAACTAATCCCTTTCCTTTTCTCCGTCTCCACCACCACCCAAATGGGCCCTAAGACAAGCTTTCTTGCCTGGCTCTGGCAGGGCTCTGGGTTGGGGGTGGCTATGGTAGACACACTTTTAGACCTCCCCTCCAGCCTCCCTGTTTGGATATAGGTACTTTAAGGCCCTCTTCTTCCCACTATGGCCTGGTTGTTATATGCCATAAATGGTGAGCATTATCAGGATTCCTAGGGAGCCAGGAGGATTTTAGAGACCTCAGCTCTCTGATCTTCCTCTAGGAGCCACAGCTGATCTTCCCAGGGCTTCCCATGTTCCCCAACTCTCCCCCCAAAAGGTTCTTCCCCACACATCTCCATTACAGTAGAAAGAATGCTGAAAGAATGAGTGAGGTCTCAGCTCTGCCACTTGTTAAATGCTCAACTTAGGCAAGTCACTCTCCCTCTATGATCCTTAGCTTCCTCATCTGTAAAATGGGGGTAGTTATACTTTTACTGGTTGACCCATGCAGTTATTAACAGTATCAAATGAGGCAATGTGTGTGAAGAACTTAGTGTCATAGAAATGTGAGTTGGCATTACTAGTTTAATGTGGAGAGGGGTGGCAAGGCAAGAAAGCTGGTGCAGCAATGAAAGAGGGATAGATCAGACCATAAGAACGTTTTCCTGTCAACTAAGGATTTTCCTTTCCTTGGGACCTCTTAAGAAGTAGCAGAAGTCTCTGGCTGACTGGTTAGCTGACCTGAGTGGGAGAAGGGATCATGCTGTCCTACAGGCAGACAACTGGACAGGATGATTTGTGTGATATCACTCATCTATCAAAGGAGTCCCTAGTCTCTGCTTTCAAGATTGAGCTCAGAAAATAATAGGTGATGGGCTGCCAATTCTCAACCTTGAAAAGGCAGTGTGTCCTTCGTGGGCAAAATTTAGGGCCGAGAATGAGGAAACCTGCTCCCCCAAATATCTTTCCTGGGCCCTTTTATCTTCTTCCTCCACACGATTTCACTTGGTGATCTCATCAGCTGCCATGATTCCAATCACCATCTCTGTGTAGATGACTCTCAGACCTCCCTATACAGCCTTAATCTCTCTCCTGTCATCCAGTCTTGCATTTCCAACAGCCTTTTAGACATTTCTAATTGGATTTCCAGTAGATGTCTTAAACTCAATAAGTCAAAAATCTAACTTATTCTCCGACCCCCACCCCCCCAGAAAACAACCTTCCACTCTTCCTAACTTCCCTCTCAAGCTTTCAACCTTGATGCTCTCTACTCCACTCTCTCTCATAACTCCCCCCATCCAATCGGTGGTCAAATCCTGCCATTTCTACCTTTGTTATACATACATACATACACACACATACATAATGTAATGTAACATTATTATATTATATATAATGCAATATATGTGTGCATGTGTATATATTATATGTATACTATATTGTATATGCATTATATCATAATACAATACAGTATAATATATTATATCTGTACACACATATATAGATATATAATATCTCTCCTTTTCTTCTCTGACACTGCAACCACATTGGTGCAGGCTCTCATTCCCTGCATGCCTGTACTATTTCAGTAACTACTGAGCAGTCTTCCTGCCTCAGGTTTCTTCCCCTTCTAATATATTTTGCACTCAACTGTCAAATTGATCTTTCTAAAGTGCAAAGTCTGACTATATCACTCCTCCCTCATTCAATAAGCTCCATTTCTGTTTATTATACTTTATTACCTCCAGGATCAAATATAAAATCTTCTGTTAGACTTTCAATGCCCTTTATAACCTAAAACCTTCCTACCTTACCATCTTCTTATACCTTACTTCCCTCCACGCAGTCTGCAATCCCATGATGCTAGTATCCTTGCTGTTCCTTGAATGAGACATTTCATCTTCTGACTCTGGACACTTTCACTCTCTGTCTTCCATACCTGGATAAGTCCGAACACTTGTGCTACTATGGCACTTTTACAACTTTTAAATAAACTAATAGTATATTATTGGTTATCATCATTTTCTCCTTTTTTCCCTTATCCCTCAAAATTGACTATGAATTTTATGAGGACAAGGACATATGCCTTAGCCACTCATAATAAACATTTTTTAATCTAATTCAATGAATTAAGAGATTGAGGCTAATAGATAAGGCCTAGACAGGCAAACAGCAAGCGAGAGATGGGAGAGTCAGGACAGAAAACAGAAGTTTAATTAATTTCAGAGTTAGGAAAATGATATATGCATGCGGAAGCCCCCCTCCTAAGAAGGAGGGCTTAACATGCTGGACTAAAGGCAGGTTTTATACACATCCTAGGCTGGACCATGACATAATAATTTTAGGTCTTGAGTTACTGTTCCCATGGGCCCTGTGGGTCATGCCCACCCTGTGGGGTACAGAACCAGAGTTCTGTGATGGGAACAGGAATACAGTACCTGTCAGTGACAAGGAATAGGGATTGTGAATATTCGATGGATGGTCCTGGGAAATAGGGGGAGCTAAATTCCTCAGTGAATGCTGGTCCAACCAATACACTTTGCCAGAGGGTGATATCATCCTGATCACAAATAATTAATGTTATCTCAAGCTCAGGACACAGCCTGTTTGCTGGGCCTTAGTTCTGGGAAACAGGGTAACTCCAAAATATTTTGACAATAGCAAGGAGAGGCTTTACAAGCATAACTCCATCTCTCATTTAGTAGTGAGAGGCTTTGTAGGTACAAATCCCTTCACATCACTAATCTATAACTTAGTACAGGGATTCTTAAGCCTTTTTGTGTCATAGACTTTTGTGGCTGTCTAGTGAAGCCTATAAACCTCTTCTCTGAATAATATTTTTAAGTGCATAAAATAAAAAAACATAAGATTACAAAATAAGCCAAAAGTTAATGAAAATAAAGATATTATTTTTTTCCATACAAATTCATAAACTCCCTGAAATCTATCCACAGATCCCAAACTTAGTGGGTAAATCCTAGGAAGTTACCTCTCATGTAGCAATGAGAAGCTTAATAGGTACAATTCTCTCCTTCATCTGTCAATGAGAAACTTTATAGAAACAAACCCTCCACCAAACCCATCTATGACTTAGTAGATAAGTCCTAGAGAGTTGCTTCTCATTTAGCAAAGAGACACTTCACAAATACGAGTCTTTGTGATTACAGATTCATCTTAGGACTAAAAATGAGGGAAATGAGAAGGAAGTTAGAGGAATACTGTCCAAGGACAGTTCATCATGGGACAAGCCTTGTTTTCCTGAAGGCAAATGTATATGCTCTGGGAAGGAAGAATCATCTATAACCTTGTATGACTTAGAGATAAAAGACTTAGGCTCTGATATTTATTGTTTCTGTGATGCTGGGAAAGAAATTTAAGCTTTCTGAGTCACTTTCCTTACCAAGAGAAGGAGAATAATAAATAGCATGAGCACGACCAGCTTCTTAGGATTTGGAGAAGGAATGAAATTTGTAAAGCTTAAAGTGCTGTTTAATGGGGATCATTATTTCATTAAAGTGCATTCCATAAGCCCCTAATTTCCAGGGAGAGAATAAAAATACTACAGAAGTCTTAGACCAGGGGATGTCTTCCAGCTCTGTCCTCAGTCCACTCCCGGTCCCTGGTTGGGGGCGTTTAGAGACTCAGGGGTTCCCCTTCAGCTCCCTACATATAGCTTCAAACAAAAGCATAGAGAAAGAAAGGCGTGAAGGCCCTTTCAAACAGCAAATGAAACCAGACATTGAGAGGTACTAGCTGGGAAAGGGGAAGATCAAGATAAAGGCCATAACCCCAAGAAAATGTCATAATGTCACTCATGCTGAAAACCACAACAACATCAGGACATTGGCCATGCTTCCTTTTGTAACTGGGCAGAAGTGGGTCCAAGGTAGGAAAAGGGAGTCTGACTTCTGGAGCCATGGGCCAAGATAACCTATGGCAATATTTCCTAAGTTCTGAAGTTGTCATGGTCTTCCAGGAAGGGGCTGGATAGATTGAATCTTAAAGCTGAGGGTCGAGGGTTCAAGTCCTTTTTGTGTGTGACCCTAGAGGATAAAAATTCTAGAAGATCAATGGGTTGAGGTGAATGAAGAAAAGCTGGAGCCCTCTGAATGAGTAGCGAAGTCAGAAGACTTCCCTCATCCCCTCCCAGTAACAAAGAGTTCTTAATTACAGTGCAACTTGTCATATGTAGTAGACATTTGGGGTTCATTTTGCCCTTATGTTAATCCATTTTAGGCATGGGGCGGGGTTGAAAAATACAGGGAGGTCAATTTCAGCTCAACATTAAAAAAATTCCCAGAAATCAAGCAATAGGTTTCTGATTTGTCTCCCTGCCTAGAGTCTCTCCCCACTACAATCCATCTCGGCTATTGAACTGACCTTCCTAAAGCACAGGTCTGACCATGTCACTCTCTGATTAAATACATTTCAGTAGCTCCCTATGAGTTCCTGGATCAAATAGAAAATCCTCTTTGGGGATTTTAAAGCCCCTTAAAACCTAGCCCCTTTCTACTTTTCCAGGCTTCTTAAACCTTACTTCCCTCTACCCCTCTTCTCACACACTCTAAGATCTAGTAACACTGGACTCCTTGCTGTTTCTTAAACAAAACACTACATCTCCTGACTCAGCATTTTCACCAGCTGTCCCCTAGTCCTGGAATGTTCTCCTCCTTCACCTACACATCCTGGCTTCAATGACTTCCTTCAGGATTCAGCTAAAACCCTACCTGCTGCAAGAAGCTTTTCTCCATCTCCCTTAATGTTAGTGTCTTTTCTTTGAGATTATCTACATTTTATCATATGTATACGGATGTATTTTCGTCCTCTTCCAGAACAAAGGACAACAACCACTATATATGTGTGTGTGTGTGTGTATGTATATAGGTATGTATGTATACCTACAACATATGTACAACCAACCGTGTGTGTGTGTGTGTGTGTGTGTATGTGTGTGTGTATGTATGTGTGTATATGGACAACCAGCCAACCAACTATATATATATGTGTGTGTGTATATATTTGGTTGGTTGTTCTTCATTCTTGAAGAAGACCAAAATGACATCACTATGCTAGAGTCTAGTTTCAATGTGTCCAACTATGGCTGATCAAACCAGTATGAGCTCAGAATGCTGTACCACAGGTCTGGCACAAATAGTCCATGTGAACATCTGGGGTGGATTCTCTAAATTTGCATGTTCTGCATTTCCTTTGAGCTGTTTCAATTCTGCTTTGCTCATAGAGCACATCACCTTCTCTGATGTGGGCACACCATGCTGAACAGTCCTGTGCAAGTGTCTTCCATGTCACACAATCAATTCCAAAGTTCTAAAGAGAGACCTTGAGAGTGTCCTTGTATTGACTCTTCTGACCACCATGTGAAAGCTTGCTCTGGGTGATGTGTGTGTGTATATATGTGTGTGTGTGTGTGTACATATATATACACATACATACATATATATATATATATATATATATATATATATATATATATATATATATACGTGTGTACACACACACACACATATAAAATCTTGTTTATACCTAGTTGCTTGCCCATTGTCTCCCTTGTTGGACTGTGAGCTCCTTGGGAGTAGGGACTTTGGTTTTGGCTTTTGATTTGTTTGCTTGTTTTGCCTTTTCTTGTATCAGTAGTGCTTAGAACAGTGGCGAACACATACCAGGTACTTAATAAATGCTTGTTGATTTGTTGACCTGAATCAGAGCTGTCCAAAAGTAGAATGGGCACCATAATAGGCAATGAGTTCCCTGTCATTGTATGTATCCAAATAAAAGTGGATAATATGTGTCAGGGAAATATTTACATGAGTTCTTAACCAGAGATCCATGAACTCAGACCTTGTCTTTTCATATTTTGATGAATGAATTTTAACATAATTGATTTCCTTGTAATTCTATGCATTGTTTTATTTAAAAACATCATCCTGAGACTAAAGAGGTCTATGGCACCAAAAAGGTTAAGATCCTCTGCAATAAAATGAATTTCTGCATTTGGTGAAGGGTTAGCCTAGATCATCAGTCCTCAAATTTGTTGACCTCAGGACCCCTTAATGCTCTTAAAATTATTGATAATGTCAAAGAACTTCTGTTTATATGGGTTATAACTACTGATATTGTATTAGAAATGAAAACAGATAAAATTTCCAAATATTTATTAATTCATTTAAAATAAAAATAATAAGCCATTACATGTTAACATGAACAAGATATTTTTTAGGAAAAATACACTTAATCTAAAACAAAGAATAGTGAAAACATTGTTTTGCATATTTCTGCAGATTTCTTTAATGTCTGACTTAATAGAAGGCAGCTGGAGTCTGTTTTTGCATTCAATCTGTTATGATATGCTGTTTTGGTTGAAGTATATGAAAAAACTCGAGTTTCTTATGTATGTTTGTAGTTGGAAAAGGGAGGAGTATTTAAATAAGTAAATAACATCTTAGTGTTATTTTTGGGAAAAATGTTGACTTCCTAGATCCCCTAAAAGGGTTTCAGGGTCCCTTGGGAGTCCATGGACCACACTTGGAGAACCCCTGACTTAGATGAACTCTGAGATCTCTTCTAATTTTATGATAATCCAAACTGTCTGAGTGTGAATTCAGCAATTCAATTTAACAAGAACAATTGCAATATGTACATCACTGTACTAGAGACACTTAGGGGACACAGTATCAAACACAGGACAATCCTTGCTCTCAAGATTCTAAAGCTCCAAGAATACACATGATCCCTGCCAGGACTGGAGGATTCTTTTTCTAAAATTCACTCTTGTGTCCATCTAGACTTATCTGCCTCCTTTCTCATACACAGGAGAGTTGGTCTAGAATCTTGGAACAGACCATGCAAAACCAAAAAGCATTGAGACCGTAGGAAGGAGGGTGGCTCTATCACTAATCGTTATCCACTGTCACTGCCTATTATTCATCACTAACCATTACTGACCGTCACCCACTATTACTATCAGTGTGTCAGTTAACAGTCAACAGCTCACTGCCACATTGGATAAAACACTGGATCTGGAGTCAAGAAGGTTTGAATTCAAGTCTGGCCTCAGACACTTACTGTTGTTTGAACCTGGGCAAGTAACTCAACCTCTGTCTGTTTCAGTTTCCTCATCAGCAAAATTGGGATAATAATAGTATCTACCTCTGAAGGTTGTTACGAAGATCAAATGAGATGAAAATTGTAAAGCACTTTGGAAATCTTAATGCATTAATTAAATTCTAGTTGGCCATTAACAAACATATATTAAGCACTTATGGTGTGCCAAGGACTTTGCTAAGAGAAAAAGAAAAAAAGAAAGGTAAAACCACTATTACCCACCATCCTTGCACTTGTAACCACTGTTTACCACCACTGAACATTGCCCACTATTATCAATCATTATCTACCATCTCTAACAATTTCTTATGATGGCTGTCATCATTGGTGGTCATTGCTAGCCATCATTACCCATATCACCCACTATCGATGACCATTTTTCACCATCATTATCATCACCCATCATCATTCAGTATCATTGCCCATGTCCTTCATCATTGTCCATTGCCCACCATTACTGCCAGCATCAGTGATCATCGCTATCCATCACTGCCCCATCATCAACCATCACTAACTACTGTTCAACTCCAGATTAGGAGGTTTGGAAAACAAACATCTTTCAGAAGCAAACATCCTTCATTTTCTCCACCCTATTTCACCCCCTCTCCCTGTCCTAGAGCCTCATGAGAGACTACTTTTTTATTTCCTTTAACCTTTGTTGGCACAACTGGGCCAGACATTTCCTTGCCACATGGGTCATGGGTTCTCTTATGAGGTTTAGGGAGTCTGAGTGGGCTTAAGGCCAAGCAGCATCAGGGAAGGTATGAGAACTGCCCTCCCTTCCCAAGGCTGGTCTGCTGGAGTGGCCACTCTCTTAAGGCTTCCCTCATTTGTAGGCTAGTGTTGGGAAGGGAAGTCCCCTGTTTTTTCTCTTTGAGCAGACAGTCTGGGCCCTCCAGAGAGCACTGATTCCTCCCAGAGAGTGGGGAAGGAATTTAATTATGTTTATAAATGACATCAAATATTTTCCCTTCAATCATGTTCATTATTTAAAACCCATGACATTAGAAATTAGAGGCTAGGGCTAGACCCAGAGAGAGAGAATAAAAACCAGACCTCTAGCCAGAGTCCAAATCAGAAAGAAGATGTGGCAGACAGAAAAACTGATGTGGTAGTCTCTTTCATTATCTGTTGAGATCTAGGAGTCATCTCTATAAGAAGTCCCTCCACCAATATAATCTCACAGCTACATGCATACACACATGCATACATACATAAACACACACACACACACACACACACACATATATACATACATATATAGGAGGGACAAAAAATGGTAGCCAATCCTACCTGCCCTGAGGAGGAAGTCCCTCCACACTGAGATGGACTGGTTCTTGAACAGCAGACACAGTCTATTGATGGAACTTTTCTAGCTCAATAGAAACTGACAGCTGTGTGACCTTGACCAAGTCTCTTCCCTTCCATCTTTGAAATAAGGAGTATTGGAAAACATGATGTCTAAAATACATTTGATCTCTAAATCAATGGTTGATCATTTGTTGGTATATGGAAGAATGGCAGTTCAATCTTTCTGAGGCTACCAAATCATCATGGCTTTTTCCTGGGCCCTGTCACAGACCAAAGGGGCCAGAAAAACTTGAGTCTCTGTCTCTCCTTGTCCAACCCTCTGTCAACTTGTCCCTCCTTCCCTGGGTTGGTCCTTTTCCTTGTGGTCTATAGTCCCTTCAAGCCCACAGAACTACAGACTGAATCCTCAACCCAACCAAGCTTTGCATACAACAAGGCCCAAGGTCCCTCAAGACTTAGGACAGAAGCAGGAATGCAGAGGAAACCACTGGCCGTGTGGAAGGGTAGACACAACTGTGGGTAGCAAGACAGGGAGCTGAGGAGCCAGTCTGGGGATGGAGTCTTTGGAGGTTAGAGGTAGCTGGAGAGAGGGATCTCAATTCAACTCAACAAAAATTTATTAATCAACCATTATATCCAATGCACTGTGTTGGAAATGGAGAAAGGGATACAAAGATGAATAGAACATAATTCTTGCCCCCATGGAGCTCACAGTCTAGCAGGGGGATAGGATATATACTCAAATAGCTATGTGATTTAATACAAACCAAAACATGCCAAAGAAGTAAAAACAAAGTGCTCTGAGATGACTGAAAAGGAAAGTAATTGTTGAGTGAAGGAATCAGGGAAGGCTTCTGGGATGAAGTTGTATTTGAGTTGGGCTTTGAAGTATGATGGCAACAGGTTGAGATAATGTTGGGGGAGGGAAGAAGTTGGGAAAAGCCTTTAGAGAATGTTGTGAGCAAAGGTACAGAGATGGGAAAGTATGAGATCTGTGCAGTAATTTAGTCTGGCTGCAGTGTACTTTACATGCTGGAGAACAGTGGCAGATAAACATGGAAGGGTTGAGTGACATCAAATGGTGGAAGAACCTTGAATGCCAGACTGAGTGGGCTATAAGAAGCCAATGAAGGCTATTGAACAGAGTGACATGATCAAAGCAGTGCCTAAGATATGATGCCCTCAAAATCTGCCTGCCCTTGTGCTCACCATAAACCTGGTCTCCTTCTTGTCTTGCCATGGACCCATATGCAGGTTAGGCTTTCCTCAAGGCTAATGGGACATTATCCTGGACCTTGGTAAGGCAATGGGGGAACTTCACTATTTTCTTTTTCCCTTAAGTAGTTGGGGGAGAAGGAAGGATCAACAATGATCTAAGCCCCTAGTCAGTCTGCCAAGATCCGTACTCTCATGGAAATGGGAATGGGTCTGCACTAGGTTCTGAAGAGGAATGCCACCCTGGGAAATCAGACCTTATGACCATCCTGCTCTGACTGTACCCTCACAAAAATTTCACACTTAGCTTTCCAAAAGGACTCCCATCTAGTGTAGACCAAATGAACCTTCTCTTCCACTTCATTAAAGCCCTTCTCATCTACCTGAGTCAATGGGTGTAAGAACACTAGATACATACTCAGGGTATCTGATTTCAAACGGCAGCCCAACTACTCTGTGACGTTGGGCAAGTCAGTGAACTTCTCACCCTTCTAATCTGTAAAATGGGGACGTCTCTACTTCACTGGGCTGTGAGATGTTATTGTTACTGATATCAGAGGCAGTGCAGTGCCCTGCCTCGTTTGAACCCTGGACAGTGGGCAAGTCACTTCCCCTCTGAGCTTCGGTTTCCTCATCTGTCAAACAAGAAAAATAAGGCCTAGTTTTCCTGTTGCCACTGGACGGTGTTGAGACTTGAATGAGGTCGTGTCTACCAAGCGCTTTGTGTTGCCAAAGCGCAGCACTTACCTTCACAGGACTCCTCTCGCTCCTGGAAGCCAGCGCTGCAGCTGCACCTGCCTACCGGCACGAGCCACTCCCCATCTGCACTGCAATGCATTCGAGGGGGAGGGCGGCCGGGCTCCCCCTCCGAATGGGCCACACACGTGCCAGTGACCTCCACCAGAGACGAGAAGGCAGCCTCTGCCACAGTGTCTGGGAAGGCTGCCAGGTTCTGCACTGTGGCCAGGCACTGCTTGTAATAGACTCGTACGGAGACCAGTGCCACGCAGGCGCCCACATCTTGGAAGGCCAGGTGGAAGCCGTCCCTGCTCAGTGGCCCGATTTCCCTCACCTCCACGTTGAGCTTCATCTTCCGCTCTCCCAGATCACCCTGAGTGAAGCTCTCATCGGCTGCGATAGTGGCCACCTTGCGCTGGCGGCTCTCGCTCAGGCTTCCACCTAGACCAGCCCCGCCTTTTCCCTCCCCCTCTACTCCTGCCCCAGCCTCCGCTTCTGCCTCAGTATAGTAGAGGTTGAAGGTCTCCTTGCAAGATCCTGCCACCCCTGGGATACTGCTACAGTCCCGAAGTGTGAACTTGAGCTCGATGAAAATCCGCTGCCCACCGCGCCGCCCAATCCAACCTGTCTGCAGCCAGTTGTTCTGGTTGGGTTCCAGCACGTTGCACACCTGGTAAGTTCGGATTGGTCTGTCGTTCTCATCCACTCCACTGATTTCCTCCCACTGCAGAAAGGGGCAGGGGGAAAATGGGCAGATCAGTATCCAGCAAGAAAAGAAGGCGCCTGTTTTGCACAGAGTTGTATGTAGCACCGCAGACAGAGCACTGGATTTAGAGCTGGAAAATCGGGGTTCAGATTCTGACTCCCCACTTTCTAGCTGTGTTGGACAAAGCACTTAACTTCCTGGAGCCTCAGTTTCCTAATGTCTAAAGTGGTAACAACAACAACAGGTAGCATTTACAGAGTGCCTACCAAGTGCCAGGCACTGTGCCAGATGCTTTATAAAATTTATTTCATTTGATCCTTCCAGCAATCTTGGGAGGTAGGTGCTATTACTATTCCCACATTATATTCGAAGAAACTGAGACCGATGTTAAATTACTTGTCCAAGATCACACAGTTAGTAGGATTTGAACTCCATCTTCTTGAGGGGCACACTAGATAATCTCCAAAGTTCCTTCTAATCTGATTTTATAAATCGAACCTTGACTCTGTCTTTGACATACAGTTCAGCCTTGAGCCTTGAGCAAGTCCATTTCCCTCTGGTTCTATTGTTTTTTTTTTAATTTTTTTTAATTTTTTTTTGTTTTGTTTGCAGGGGGGAAGGCAGGGCAATTGGGGTTAAGTGACTTGCCCAAGGTCACACAGCTAGTAAATGTGTCAAGTGTCTGAGGCCGGATTTGAACTCAGGTACTCCTGACTCCAGGGCCGGTGCTCTACTCACTGAGCCACCTAGCTGCCCCCCTCTGGTTCTATTGTACAAAATGAGGGTCTTCGACTGGCCAATCTCTGAGGTTCCTTCAAATTCTGAACCCTATGAACCTCTGACAAACTTTCCCTCTCTTGTCCTCAGTTTTACCATCTGTAAAATTAAGGGATCAGATTAGACTAGTTTGATCTAAATCCTCTGTCCTTGGACGATCAAACACTCGAGAGCCTTCTCTTAGAAGGTAGTCACCTGCCATAGTGTCCATGGGCTCAGGCCAAGGTTGCTCCATGAAAAGACCTTGGTCCAAGTCTTTCCATACAAACATATGTGATCTGTGATATCTTCAGCACAGGGAACTCCTGGTGTGTAAACTCTCTCCACAAAACCTATCTATAACTTATTAGATAAGTACTAGGGAATTATCTGACATTCATAGAAGTTAGTGGATAGACTACTAGATTTGGAGTTAGAAAAAGTTAGGTTCAGATCTTTCCTTAGATACTAGCTTAGCAATGTAGAGGAAGTCACTTAACCTCTCTTGAATGCCATTTCCTCACCTGTAAAATGGAGATGATAATAGTTTTTACCTCAGTGTTGCTATGAGAGATAAAAAGACACGACATATATAAAATGCTTGGAAAATCTTAAGAGCAATATTAGTAAGCTATTATTATTAAGTGACCTGTCCAGAGTCTCAGACATAGTAAGTTTCAGAGGCAGGATTTGAATCCATTGTTCCTTGATTCCAAGCCTACCCTTGCTTCTTTCATAGGACTATTATAAGCATCAAATAGGAAAATGGATGAGTACTATACAACATTATAGGGATGTGAGCTATTGTGTTATAGTGGACAGAGTGCTGCCTCTAACACTTGGTGGGCCCGTGATCCTGCGGGCTCTCCATGCCTACCAGAGGTATCAGTGTTGGACAGTGCCTTACATATAACAGATTCTCTTTAAATCTTTGTTAATTGATTGAGACTGGGCAATGGGAAGGACACTGACTCAGTCAATCAACAGCTATTTATTGAGGGCCTGTTTTATGCAAGGCATTGTCCAGCACCAATGCCTGTAGAGAAACCGTATTTTATAGGGTCAGAGCATGTTAGATCTGGCAGGGACCTTAGCCATTATGTATGGGGAAAGCAAGGGTGGGAGAGGGAGAAGTGACTTGTCCATGGTCACCCTGATAGTAAATATCAAAGCCCAGATTCCAACCCAGATCCTCTTATTCCAAATCCAGTACCCTTTCCCACTACACCATGATGCCCAGTGGTGATGATAGACTACACAGTCTAACCAAGTGGGGATTATTGATAACTTCTGTTGTTGAAGGGAATAGTAAAAGGAATTATTCAATAGTCATATCTCTTTATCTTTGATACACACTGTAAGGACTTCCACTTTAGATTTGCCTATATAATGATTTTTCATTCAGCTTAATACTAAATAAATCTACATGCTATGAGCATACAGCAGAAGATGATTTATCCTGGTGAAACATGTTGTGTAGTGGGGTGGGAGAGCATAGTAGTAAACATTTGCTATGGATAATCATTTTACAAGTGGGGAAACTGAGGTAAAATGGAACAGCTTTATTTGTCCCCAGACTGCACCACCCAACAGTTGGCTACAGAAACCAGATGTCAGTGACTCTCCTGCTGAGGCCCTTAATCTAACCATGTCCCCTTGGTAACCTACAGTCTTCTTCCCCACCCCAATCAGTACACTGACAGATAATCAGATATCTATGGAGCAGGTGGCTGAGACCAGCTTCCTGGTGGCCAAACTCTGCACCTGAGCTGCAGTGACAGCAGCTGCATTGCAGTACAGCTCTCACACCAACTGGGCCCTGGAAGCTCAGAAATCATGAACCCAGAAACTTGGGGTCTAGACTTCTGGGGCCCACAACAGACAGACTGGATGGAATATGTTCTTCAAAGGGGTGGAAAAGGGGAGAAGGCAAGGCAGTTATTGTCAGCTACTCACAGAGAAGAGCAGCTGGCTCCTTGGACTGGCTAATTGTCCAGAGGCACCAAGACTCCCAATTGGCCATATGTAACCATAATCTAGAGAGAGAAGGGCTGCAGGCCAGAGCTGCCTAAGGAACCTAAGGAACTATCACTAAAGAGGACTCTGGCCTCTGCCTATGTGGAAGTGGAAGGACTCACCACTCCCATTTCCACCCTTACCATTCAAGGAGCAGGAAAGAGAAGAAAAGACTCACCCCATTACTGGGCAGTGCAGTCCAGCCTAGCTCAGCTTGGGATTCCTTGGAATCCAGAAGGACAACTAGAAAGAGGGAGTGAGACTGGTTAGTGCAGTGGGAGGGGTGGAGATGTCCCAAACAAGTTTAAAGGGTGCAAGAGGATAAATCAGGGTGGACAACAGACTCCTTCTATACCCCTAGATCCCTGAGGAGGAAGGCCTATGACTGGAGTGAGGAGTGAACAATTTGAGTCTCTGTGTGGAGACTTTAAGCTGATTCATCTAAAAAGAGGTTCAGAAACCCTTAGAAGTCCCTTGGGATAACTCTGACTCCTCAGATTGTATGATCTTTGTAAGCCAGAGGAATATTATAGGAACTGGTCTTAGCAGAATCCCATAGGCCATCTGGCCTAGCCCCTGCCTTTAAGTTTGACTAGCATGGTAGAAAAGGTGTCTCTTTATAGAGATAGAGATGCCAAATCCCTCTGTATGGAGGAGAATGTCCAGGCTAGCAAAGCCCAGCCCCCTCACCAGAAATATTCCCAACCTCTGTCATTGCTCCCCTCCTCATCTGGCATTCCAGTGGTGGTAGGGGAAGATTGGATCATGATATTTAAAATTGGAAGTGCTCAGGGACTTCACTGAGTATAATCCTATCTCCTTACATATGAAGTACTGGGGAAGTGGAGAGAGTGACTTGGATAACGAAGGGAACATAGGTCATAAGAGAGCTGGGATTTGAATCCATTTTGGAGGGTCAAAGTAGACCTTCAAATGAATTTCCAAGTTATCTCTCTGCCAGTCCAAACTCAGACGATTATACTCCACGTCTAAATCCTCAGAGAGGGGAAGGATTAAGCACTCTCTACATTTTCTCTAGATATCTTTTTCTCACGTCCTTCACGTAAACCTAGAGAAGGAAGGGAAACGGCTTTGAACTCCAGAGGGGTAGCTTTCTTAAACACCTGATGGCTTTCCCCTGGGGAAGGTATGGGGACACTGATTAGCCCCTCTGCTACTAAGGCAGAATCTCAGTGGTCGCCCAGAGCCAGAGAGCTGCCCTAGGGTAGCCAACTGGAGCCAGGGGTGGGGAGCGGCCCCCAGAACAGTCTTTGCTTCCAGACGTATGTCTCGGCCCAGCTACAGCCAACAGAGGGAGGAGCCCAGCCCCTGGGTCCGCCCTATTCTGGCCAGAGAGGAGGCTGAGGCTGGCAGCACCATGGACAGCGACTCGGGCTCTTGCCTGTCTGTCTTGGTTTTCTGGCCTCTCGGTCCATCTCACCCGCTCTCGGTCTTCCTCATTTCCCACCTCTTCCCAGCTCCTCGGCCCCTTAGCCTCTCTGAGATCTACCCACCATGTTTATCTCTTGCTCGTCCCCTATCTCCCTTGCAAAGGTCTCCCTTATACATTTCACAATATCCCCTTGTCTCAGACACCTCTCCAGTCTTTTGGAAGTTCTCTTCAGCCTCCGGGACCCCCAATATTACTCCCCATCTGCAGTTCTTGGACATCTCCCCAAGTCTTGGAAGCCCCCTCTAGTCTGCCAGACACTCCTCCCCCAGTGTCTCGGAACATCTTTCCTCCAAGTACCACAAAATGCCCCGCCTCCCAATACTCCCTCTCCCTCCTCCCTCCCTCCCCCCCCCCCCATAGTCCTATCATCCTGTGGCTCCATCCCTTTTTGGTTTCCCGGACTCCCCCCTCCCCTCAGTCTCTCTACCTTCCTAGTCTTTGGCCCTGTCTACGCACACCCCCCGATCTCCCTAGCCTCTCCGGACTCTCTAGCTCCCCAGGTTCCAGATCCTCCAGCCCTCCGGGCCCTGACTCCGCAACCCCGACCGCTGGCCCCTTCACCTCTCTAGCCCCCTGGTTCCGGGTCCCGGACTCACCCTCCTCGGCTGTGCCAGGCCGGCTGGGCCCCAGAAGCAACGAGAGGAAGAGCGGCTGCAGGCAGATAAGCAGGCGCTGGGGGCTCGGGCAAGCGCCAATCTCCATGGTCCAGCTGACAGAGATGTCAATGCGGCCGCCCGGACCCCAGCTCCAGCCCTGGCCCTGGCTCCAGCCCCTGGCCCAGCTCCGGCCGTAGCCCTATCCCCAGTCCTGGCCCCCGCCCCACGGAGCCGCGCTCCGGACCCCGGCCCAGGCAGGGGGCGGGGACGCATCTGAGACTGTCACCTGCCGGGGCCAAACAGCAAACGCAGTCCGTGGGAGACAGCCAATCTACACCCAAGGAAGGCGGGGCTTCTTCTCTAGGAGGAGGAGCTATAGCGGGAATGAGGCGGGGCTAGGGCCACGGGAGGGGGGAAGGGTTGCCCACCAATCCCTGTGGAGCAGTAGGCGCAGGGGGCGTGGTCCTATGAACCGAAGATCCGCACGTGTTCACGCGTGGGAGAATCGCCTCTTAGGGACCCGAGATCCCCTGAACGCACAGGGTGGGGCACCCGGTAGAGCCCGTAGGCTAAGGAAAGATGGGGTATCTACAGAGACGGGGACAGACCCACCCTTGTAGCCCAGAGTGGGGAGTGTGAGGAGGCTTAGATCTCCCGCCCCAAGGGAAACTGCTCTAGCAGGGACCCAGACCAGAGGGTCTCCGTTTGTGCTGAATGCCCGGAACCCTGGGGTAAAACTTTCCGTCTCAGGGCTACGGACCTCTCCTCCAATCTCGAGGATGTCCTCAAGGAAGGGACTGGAAAGAGTCTCGTGAGGCTCTGGCTTTTCCCAAAGTGGCTTTTCTCGCGTGCATCCAGGTGTAAACTGGAGAATTGGACTGTGACTGGTGACCCGCGGTCTATTTGGACCCCGATCCACTGGGGCTCCGAGCCTCTTCTCTGACTCCATGGGAGCAGCGGCGCCTTTCATTGGGGCGGGGCGGGGGGGGGGTGGGGGCACACCATATTTGGTTTTTCTTCATAGGCCTTCGCGTCACAGCTCCACCTGGGGAGGACACAGGGGCTGCAGAATCTGTGGAAAATCCGTTTTCTCTCATTCTTATCCTCCTTGCTCCGCCACCCTCTCATTTCCCTTGTCAGTTTCAGCTCTAAACCGACTCCTCTCTAAAGGGGGTCCAAGAACCCTGTATTGGCTAAGTCCTTCCGAGGGAGAGAGGACTCGCCGGCCTGACTGGGGTTGGTGCTGTGTTTGCATTTGGCGGTGGGAGCGTGAAATTATTTGTATCTTTTCGCTCTGCAGTTAAGCAGCAAAATAGAGAGAAAAAAAATCAGTCCTTGACCTTGAGCGAAGGTTGTCTATGTGGTCAGGATCAACCCAGTGTGTGCGTGCGTGATGTGTAAGGGAGAGGCGGGGGATCTTGGACAGGATGAGCTTAAAACCATTCCTCTGCCCAACCAAGGCCACAGGAGCCCTAATTACAGGATGTAGAAGGGGCAGTGTGCGTGCCCATAAATGTGTTTGTGTGGCACGTTGGCAGAGCCTGTATACACACTGGGCAAAGTTTGAAAATTGCGCCCCCTGCTTGTGACTCTGCTGGAGCCTTCTCCAGGAGGTTGACCCTACAAAATTAGGCCCTACCTAATTAGAAAAAAAGTGTAGGGAGGATTTTCTAGATTTAAACCTCTCTATTTATTTTTTAAAAGCTTCATTTAAAAAAAAGGAGTCCATGTTGTAAAAACAATAGAAAACGATTCTTTTAAAAACAGGCCATAGTCATGTGGTCAAGGACAGGACTCTGCTCCTCTATGGGCCTTTTTTCCTCATCTGGAAGACGATAGTAATAATGTAGGCACTACCTACTTCTATATAGCCATGGTACACTAACTGACATGATGCTCTGTAAAACATAAATTGTTATAAAATATTTTTCAAAAGAACAGATCAAAATAGTGTCTCCTCATCTTCAATGTTGGTGCCAAATTATTAAAGCTAAAGTACAAGTCCTTTCTTTCTATTGAAAAAGAGGTGGGGGTGGGGCAGCAAATTACAGAAATAGGAAGTGGCATGGTGGCAAAGCCACTATTTAAGGCAGCTTTGTTCAAGTGTTTTAGGAGGTGTGTTATGTAGAGCAAATGTTTGTTAGCACATATCATCTGGGTCAAAGAAAATATATTTAAAATATGTATTTTTTAAAAGCATCCCTCATTGTGACCTGACAAGCTTCCTGTTTTACTTAATCCTGGTGTACACTCTATGTATAATTTGTGACCTGTAGGTATGTAGGAATAGAAATGGAACCTATGACTTCAATGGGAAGTTCCTCTACTAAGTTAAGCACCCTGTCTGCAATTTATAGTCATGGACAGTTGTCTGGAACACTTAGAGGTTAAATGACTTGCCTAGGGAAATGCAGCCAGTATGTGTCAAGGAGGGGGAGGGACTGTAACTAGGTCTTCCTGGTTCCCAGGCCAGTTAGTTCTCTATCCACTAGGCTATGGCAGCCTCTTCTGGTTCATATCTTACTTTCTTTATCAAATATTTACTTAATCCTCACTATAGGATTAGGAAACTGGGGAGGGAATATTTGGTGGGGTTTTCCCTTCAAGGAATTTAGAATTTAATGGTAACTTATCTATGTGATGTTTTTGTGGGGAATTAAGTGGGTCTACTATGTACTGGTAGATGTACATCATAGTCTTCTCATGTAAAGTTGTATCTCTGTGTGCTGGGGTGGGGAGTAAGAAAAGAAAAAGGGAGTTGTTCCCTGGTGGGTAGAACCATCATCTCCCAAAGTAAGCCCTAGGCAGAGACAGAGGTACAGATAAGTACTGACTTCTTTTTTTTAAAGATGATCACTAGGTACCTCCAGACCAGCAAGCCAAAGAGGAAATCCCTGAGGAGACCTGATTCCATATTACCCTCCCAGAAGTGGGGGAGGGCCCAGGAATAAGGAATGGAGTTAGTTTTTAGGGTCCTACCCTTGGAAGATAAATGGGAAGGCAGAGGGGGATACTGAGCAGAGGCAGAGGCAGTGACCGTGAGGAGAACAGGTCTGCCTGGGAACTTCTTTTAGGTTGCCGGAAGTTGATTGTCTGAGACTCCCAACCTTCCTCCCAGACTCCCTCCTCCATATCTTCATAACTTCATGGAAAGTTGCACACTCCCATTCCCACCCTCATTTCATTCAGCCTTAGGGAAATTGGTTAAAGGGAGCCTTTTAACTGGCACTTAGTAGGTGCTTAATCAGTGTCTGCCAAATTGAATACCTCAGGAGGTCCCTCCAATAGTTCCATTTTACCGAAATAGCCCTTCCCTAACCCCACAGAGCTCCTACACTGCTCTTCATTCCAATTCTTGTACCTTAGCAGTCCCCCCACCTCTCCCCTCCCACTCCCAACAGCAGCTGAAGCCTCACACTGCAGCCCTAGCAATTTGGCTGTAGTTCACAGAATGACTCCTGACCTGTAGCCCTCAGTGACCTAGTCCTAGTGCCTCTAGGCCCAGGCAGAACTGAGATGTGAGGGATCTTGGTCGGTCCTTCAGTCAGGTGCAGGGTACTAAACCGGGTAGGGCATGGGAATTTAGGGGCTCACAGCCCAACCCCAGAGCTGACACCTGAGGGTAGGGGTGAGAGAGATTTTCCTAGGATTTGACTTTCTCAGAAAAATTCAAGGAGAAAAAAAAATGTGAATGGAACAAGAGGGGGCGAAACGCAGGTGTATGTAGATGTATGCAGATATATGCAAATTGAGAGTAGCAGCGCTAGAGCCCTGGTGCTAATGAGCTATTACAGATCAAGCAGGAGCAGCCCTAGGGCCAGGCTCTGGAGCAAAATACGAGCAAATTAAAAGGGGCAGACTTAGGTCAGAGCGCAAGTCTACGTGGCTAGGCAGGTATTATCCGGGTAATTCAAGTAGCCAAACCTACTTTGGGCCTAAATGAGGTAGTCACCTTCCAGGGCAGAGAAAGCTCTCTCCAGGTGCTATCTGCCGCAGAACTGAACCTGTAGCCTTCCAAGGTTCCACCTGCGGCCGCAGCCCATCCGCTAAGCGACAAAAGAAATTAGGCCCCCTGGGCCAGCTAGGGACGACCATCTGGCCTGCCCGGAGCCCGCAGGTCACCATCCCGTAGGTCCAGGGACCTCTTCCCGGCTCCCGCCCCTGGCACCCACCGTTTCTCCAGGTGGCAGACCCGGAGGCGGGCCTTTCCGGAATGTCCACGCTGCCCCGCTGGCCCCGAGCCGCCTGTGGGGACGGAGGTGTGTGCGTGCACGCGTGTGTTTGCGTGTGTGTATGTGGGGCTGTGTGTGTGTGTTTGTGTGTGCGCGCGTGTGCGTGTGTGTGAGGGGGGTTGTCGAAGACCTCAGTGGCCTTGACGAGGGGGTCTGACCATGGCGGCGTTTCCAGACCCCCATCCTCTATTGCAGTCGCCCCTGCACATGCTGGAAAAGAGAAGAGGGAGCAGGCAAGAACAGGAAAGCCAGTCTGGTAGATTCAGCTACAAGAACCTGCCTCAGCTTTCTAGAAGACAGCGCCTCTCTCCCGCCGCTGCCCCGCCCCCATCTGTCTGCGTCCCTCTCTCCTCTTCTCTCTCCTTCAGTCTTCATCCTGGTCTGCTCTCTGACTTTCTCTTTTCTCCTTCTTCTATTTGTCCCTCTTTCCTTCTTTCTCTTCCTCTTCTTAACCTGACTCTCCTTTTCTTCTCCTCTCTGTTTCTCCGTCTCCTTTTCTTCTTTTTCCCTCTTTGTCTCCCTCTTTTTCCTCCTCCCAGTCTGTCCCTTTCTTCCTGCTTATCTCTATCAGCCTTCTGTCTGTCTGTCCATCCATCTCCTTTAAAAGTTATTGAAAACTAACCCTTCTGGGTGAAGAGAAATTGATTTCCCACTCCTTTCTCCAGCTCCTCCAGGCAGAAAGTAAATCCAGATGAGCCCTGACACAGAAGGTCAGCTTCTCTATGGAGGAGGCTTGCTAAGATGTCATGCAGATAATACAGAGCTGGGCCAGGGCCAAGGTGGAGGAGGGGTAAGAAATGGAGGCTGACCTCAAAGGCATCTTTCTTTCCCTGCACTGGGGCCCTGCCTCATAGAGTCAAGCAGAATTTGTCTCTTTCCTTCCCCACCTCCCACCCCCAGGGAAGAATAAACTCTAAAATCTGTGGTGAGAGAAGGGATTTTTTTAAAACAAGGCAATAAGCTCACTGAAAGAAATCCCAAAAAGTGCTCAAAGAGAAACTTTTCATATTTTTTACTTAGCAAAATATAAACCATTCAACTTAGCGGCTCTCATTTTTAAAAACTGAATTGCTCTCTTTTGTTTTTACATCACCTTCATTTTTTAATATATACTTCTCTCCCCAGGAAGCCATTCACTGTAAGATAGCTTGAAAAAGAGAGAGGAACAAAAGCAGCCAAGTAAAATGAACCAACCCATAATCAAAGCTAACAGAATATGCAACACTCCACAGCCACAGTACACCACCTCTATAAAGGAGGGAGAGAAATGCATTTTTCATCTCTTTTTTTCAACAACTGTTTTTAAAAGAAAACCTGGATCAAACAAATCTTTATTCAATAAATAAAGGGTAGCAGATTTAGAGCTGGAAGGGACTTTAGAAGCTATCATCCTCATTTGACAGATGAGAAAACTATGGAACCAAAAGAATAAGTTACCTGCTCACTGTCACATAGGTAACACCTGAGTCTGGATTTGAACCCAAGTATTTCTGACTCCAAATCCCATGCCCTTGCCATTAAAAAATTTTATTTCATATAGTGGTCAGAAAATGAGAGGGAAGTAAAGAAAAGTATGGAGAAGGGGGGGAGGCAGAAAGAAAGGGAAGGGAAAATGGGGGGAAATGAGAAGAGGAAAAGAGACAGCAGAGGAAAGAGAGAACAAGAGACATGGACACAAAGATAGAGAAACATGGAGGAATGGGACCAGGAAAAAAAAGGGAAATATTCTTGGAAGCATTGTTAGAATATAAACTGCTTTTTTCTATAACCTTCTGCCATACTTTTAAGTATCAGAATGATTCATCCCTGTCCTTTACAATGCTGATAAGTTGATTCACCAGCCTCTCACATATCTTCAACTACTCTTTAACTTCAGAAGCTCTGTTCCTTGCTGCCTCTAGGATAAAATACTAACTTCTCTGTTGGCATTTAAAGCCCTACATAAACTGACTCCAACCTACCCTCCCAGATGGATTTCAAATAACTCTCAAGTTCTATGAACTTTTAGGTTCCAGGCAAATTGGCTTACATTACATTCCCCTAGAAAGGGCATTCTATCTCCTGCCTCCGTGGCTTTGCATGGGTGGTTCCTCATGTCTGGAATACTGTCCCTCCTTATTGCCACCTTTAGGAGTCCTTATCTCTCTTCAGCTCAAGTGTCACCTACTACATAATGTCCTTCCTGATCTCCCCAGTGGCTAGTGCTAACTCCCCACCCCTTAGCAAAATGATATATTCAGGGAAGGCATAAAATCAGATAATAAACCATTCAGCAAGGATTTCAAAAGGTTCTACCATATTGCATAATACATTTTATCAGAATATACAAATAGGAATTTTTTTTAATTTAAAAAGCAAACATTCATTGAATACTCAATCATAAAGGACATTCTTTCCATTCATAAAGCTAAAGTAAATAAAACTTAACTAAATTTAAAAAAAACCTAACTTTATCCTACAAATAAATCTTATAAAACAAGGCAGAACATACCAAATTTTAGCTTTGGTGATAACAGGAATACATAAAATTATAGTCAATTTTCATGATCTTTATCTTTAACTAATTAATGAACTTACTGAAATTGGTCAAACCAGATTAGGATTTCTTAATCTTCCTAGCTTAGATAATAATATGCCCATTACCAGATATTAAAGTCTTAAATTCTTCAATCAAATTATTGTAATTAACTAATGAAATCAACTATTGTTCAATGCACAGCATTCCCCTCCCCTCCTCGTCAATAAATATTGGAAGCACCTGCCATAAACATATACCCAATTAATGGGGTAAGTGAGCACGTACAGCAATGAAATCCTTATGAGGGGAACCTAAGTGGAGGGGCTACTTCCAGCACCCCTGAAGACCTCTCCTGATGTTCCTGAGATGCTTCTCCCACAGAGAAGTGTTGCTCCCTTGGTCTCATTGGTCTTGCTCTCTATAGGACCGATTACTTTCTGTTTCACCATAGTTTGTATGTTTCAACTGAAGTTGACCGTGGCATAATGGTTAGAGACTTTGCCTCCATGGCAGAAGATCTGGTTTCAACTCTCCCTTCTAATCTATACTTCCTGATTGTGACCCTGGGCAGGTCATTTCATTTATCTGAGACTCTGGTCCTCATATATAAGATGATAGAATTAGACTTGATGGCTTTATATCTACAGTCCTTCCAGATTTATATCTATGATCTTATGAATGTCCTTGGCTGTATAGCATTGCTAGGCTCTTCTAGAAAGACCTAGAGACCTTACTCCATCAGATTATTGGGAAACCTCTCTAGCAGTATTCCCTCTGAGCCTCAGGTCTGAGGTCTGTCATCTCCTGAGAAGTGGAACACACATAGAGCACACCCTATTCCCACATCTGTGCTGCCTACTATGGGCCAGACACAGTACTAGGTTCAGGGGTTACAAACTAAAACAAAATCAAAACAGTCCTTGCCTTCAAGGTACTTACACTCTATCTTAGGAGACAACAGGTACACATGGCCATGAAGGTGGATGAAGCAAGTGTTGTGGAGAGCTTAGAAGCTGATAGAACATCAAAGACATCAAGGTCATCCACTGTATCTGAGGTGATTGTCCTGACTTTTTTCTTACCACTGAACTTCAATGACTCTGGAACAGAGAGTAAGGCTGAAAATTTCCACAACTCTGCCTCACTTAAATCTAACTCATTCACAAGTAAAGACATCACTTATTTGTGATGCCATTGGTCTTCTTTGAAAAAGAAGTAGGAACAACAACAATACAGGCATACAAAATATATGCAAAGTTAAATACAAGGTAATTTTAGTGAGTGAGGACACAAGTAACTTGGGAGATTCTACATCTAAATCATAGATTTAAAGCTGAATGGAACCTTTGAGACACCTAGTCTAACCACTAATCAAATACTCACCCCCTTAACATTTGTTTTACTTCTCTGTGTACGTGTTGTCTCCACCTTTAGAGTGTAAGCTCTTTAAGGGCAGGTACTATTTGGTTTTTTGTCTGTGTATCCTAGCACCAATCACATAGTAGGCACTTTGAAACACTTGTTGAATTGAACTGAATGGAATAGGAAGATCAAAGTAATCTTCTGGGGAACTTTATTTTACTTAGGGAGCAGTGAGTGAATATCATTAGTAATTGATGATGGAGGAAAGGCTTCTTCATTTCCCAATATTACAGATGAGGAAACTGAGACGAGAGTGCCTTATAGGAGGACTAGCACCTCTGGGTTGAGGGCTTGCCAAGCCCTTTTCAGAGCTGCTCATCTACCTTTGATGTCTACCTTTCACCCAACTCTCACCTATGGCTCCACCTATGCCCAGTGGCCACACCTCAGTAAAACTTTCTTGGCAAATGGGCTAACCCAGGTTGAGGGTAACTGACAGGCCTCAAATCTATCAGTGAGTTAGGGGGGTGTCTACCCTAAGCTTGTGAAGGCTTCTCATGGTGGAATGAGCAGATGAGAATAATTCATTCCAGTGCCTATGAAGGTGACTAAAGCAAGGCTGTGGGGTGCCTAGAGTTTGGTCAGACACTGAAGATGACAAGGTCATCCGCCGCATTCCAAACCATTGCCAGTCATCTTGACTTTTGTCTTGACCCTGGACTTTGATGACTCACGAAGAGAGAGTAAGGCTAATGACTTTGTGCAACTCTGCCTCGATTAAATCCAATTCATGGCAAATCAAGACATCCCCTATGATGTCACTGGTCCTCTTTGAAAAATGAAGGAAAGACTAAGAACAACAACATAAAAATTTGACTAAATTTTTTTGGTCAAAGTATCTTTCCAAGATGGGTCCACTAATGGATTGTTGGAGTCATGAATTGATCCAACATGATGGAATGTATGGAATTATTCAAATAAAGGGACTAAAACATCTATGCTTTTTGAGATCCCACTTCTAAGAATATACTTCAGGGAATTAAATGATAAAATAAAGGCACCCTGTGCCTCAAAATATCAGCACTTTTTGCATTAGCAAAGAATTGTAAACAAAGTAGATGCCCACCCATTGGAGAATGGCTAGATAATTTGCAGTCCATGAATATAATGGAATATCATAACCATCAATGATACAGAGATATGAGGAAAACAGTTTATTATATGCTCAGAGCATCAATTCCCTGTATACCTAAATCAGTGAGCCCTGAGCAGAAGTTTTAAGCTAGACTTTGGTTATAGGCAAGTAATAGGCAGGATGGGTACAATGGAATTTTACAGAAAGGAGAAGGCAAAGGTAATGATCTACATATTAAAGAACACATGCAGAAGGAGAAAATCTGTATCAGGTAAAACAAGACACTAATCACTTGGGATATACCTGGAATTTGCAAGTTAACTATTTATACCAGAGCTAAAGTTAATGTTTCAGCTCAGCTTTGCAGACTCTAGCTTGTTATGTGACTTGCTCATCTTAAGTAAACAGCAATAGTAAAATAGTTCCAGAAATTCTTTTATCACACTGTGTTTTAAGAAATAGTGAATATAATGAAATACAGAAAAGCATGGGAAGACATCAAAACTGATTCAGAGTGAAGTAAACAGAACCAGAAAAACAATAAACACAATCACTACAATAAAAATAGAAGGATCTAAAAGCAAAACTATGGAAACCTAATGCTGTGAAATTATAACCAAGCTTGACTCTAAAGAAGAATTATGAAAAGACACCTCTCCCTGCTCTTTTGCAGTTGAGGGGTCACAGGTGTGGAACACTGAATATAATGTCTGACTATCTTCAGATGCTGATTAGTTCTGCTGATATTTTCCCCATTTTAAAAATTATTTATTGCAAAAAAAAATGCTCTATGGGAGGAGCAGGTGTAAGGATATGTGGGGAATTGCAGGAGATGAAAATAATGAAAGATATAAATAACATTTATTTAAAATAGGAAGTATCTTTTCCAAGTTCCACTAAGAGATGAGAGATCAGCAGGGACTTTGCATTTGCTGTGGCTCTCTTTCTTCTTCATAGTAGAAAATGGTGGACATCTTCTGCTACAAACTACTAGGAAGTCTGGGAAGTTAGAGTCACACCTCAAATCCCCACTTGGCCCCCTAGAAGAGTCCGTTGGAATGGATGGCAATGTATCATTTCAAGGGAGGGGAGGAGGCAGTGGGAGAAGATTGCTTTCAGTTTGGAGGGACAAACAGTTTAGTAGTGAACTTTTGAGTGGGAAAGGAGTGAATCCTGGCCTTGTATATCTCAAAAACCCTTCACCAGTGTTTTAATTAAAGTCAGTCCTTGGTGGTTGTTTAATTACTCTGCAAGAAAAACAACAACCAGGAATTCTCAGTAAAGTGTTTTTAATTGGGTTATTGAGGAGATGGGGTAGAAATGGTGAATTTGTTATAATAAAAAAATCAATGAATAAAGAGAGTAATATTTTCCTGGAGAATAGGAAAATACAAAGCCTGGTGTAGGTGTGACAGGGTATATACACATGTCTGTGTATGCACATGTTACTCAACAGATATGTACTGATTGCCAGATATATGTTAGTTATGTTAGAACAAAGAATAAAAAAGCAGCATTAGGTGGTTCCTGCCCCCAAGAAATTTGTAATCTAAGTGGGAATTTCCAATTAGGGTACATAGGGTTAGGGGAGAAACAAGTATGGGAGAGGAGCAAAGGGAGAGAGAGAAGAAAAAGGCATACACCTCATGAATATACCTACACCACAACACCTACATACAAACATCTATTCAATACACATATGTAAACTTGCGAAGGGACAACAAGGCTTTACGGAAAGATTCCTGGGTAAGTCATTTAACTTCCCCAGGATTCAGTTTTTTCATCTGAGATCAAGAAAATCTCAGAATTCTTTTCCAGTTCTTGTGTTCTATGAACACTTAGAATCAATGAAAAACCCCTAAAGGACCAATTCTCAAAAACTTTAGTTGAAATCTGGATGCTGCTAGTGGGTCTTATCAAGGAGACCAATTGAACAGAGAGGAAACAAAGGTGCCCCCACTGAAGAATCTGGGCATACAGGGATGTAGGAAGGGGTGTGTTGGTAAATGTTTAACAACAGAAAATGTATGCATGACACACTTTTAAGTTTAATCTATATTATTACCATTTTCTCTGTCAAGTTATTAAATCTGGACAATGAACAAAACAATAAATCAAACCCTTATTTGAAGCATTTGCCATTCTGTGATGTAAATGTTCACACTACAAATTTCACATTCAGCTCTGGTTCAAGCTGGCTCCAACACACTTGTGGATAAAAGACTTCAGGGGAGTGTGAAATCTCTGTGGGACAGAGTAATGAGGTTAGGCCTCATGGAAGAAGCGGGATAGGAGGTAAGCTTTGAGCAGTGTAGAATTTAGGTAGGTAGAAAGGATAGGACATCATATATTATGAATGGTGACAACTGACATAGGGGTCTTTGCTGTTGTAGAGAGCGCTGCATCTCACCCAGGAGTCTTTTTAAAATTTTATTACCAGGTCTGCTTTCTCTCCCTCCAACTTTCCATTTTCTGCTCCTCTCCACCCCCACTGAGAAATCCATTACAAATATGTATATTTATAACTAAGGAAAGCAAATTCCTGAATTAACCATGTCCCCATACCCTTTCCCTTCCCCAACAAAAAAAAGTCTCAGTCTATACTTTGAATCCATTATCTTTCTAACTGGAGGTGGGTAGCATGTTTCATCATGGGTCCTCTGAAATTGTGTTTGGTCACTGTGTTGATCAGAGTTCTCAAGTTTTTCAGTTGTTTGTATTACAATATTGTTGTTATCAAATTCACTCTGCATCAGCTCATACAAGTCTTTTTTTGCACAAGACACTGCAAATCTACTATGTGCAACTTGCTTTTCCTTTTAAATATATACTAAAGCTATCATGTGACTTTCTTCTTTTTCCCTCTCTCCCCCCAAATTTCCCCTCTCTGCCTTAGAGATAACTACCATTAGACACAAATATGTGTGTGTATGTACACATGTGTATATATCCATATGATACATACTTCTATTTGTCAGTTCTTTCTCTGAATACAGATAGCACCTTCCTTCATAGGTCCTTTGTAGTTAATTTGGGTATTTCACACAAGTCTTCCCAGATTTATCTGAAATCTTCCCTTCATCCTTTCTTCTAGCATGATAGTATTCCTTCACATCCATATGACTTGTTCCATCATTCCCCAATTAATGGGTACACCTTTGGTTTCTAATTCTTTGCCACTACAAAAAGAGCTGCTATAAATAGTTTTGTACACATAGGTCCTTTTCTTCTTGCTTTGATCTCTTTGGGGTATAGATCTAGCAGAGGAATCATTGAAAAAACATTATGCACAGTTTAATAGTTGCAAATTGCCTTCCAGAATGGCTAACATCCACAGTTCCACCAACAATGCATTACTATAATTGTTCTCCCACAGCCCCTCCAGAATTTGTTATTATCCCTTTTTGTCAACTTTGCCGAGCTAAAGAGTGTGAAATAGGACCTCAGAATTATTTTAATTTATGTTTCTTCAATTATCCATGATTTAGAGTATTTTTTTCATATGGCTACGTATAGCATGGATTCCTTCTTCTAAAAACTGTATCGTTTGAATGGCTCTTGTTCTTATAAATTTAAGTCCTATTTCCTATATAGTTATCCTTTACTTTCTCAACTTTTCCCATCACAGTTTCAACATATCACAGATTGGCATAAACAATTAAATGCAAATTTTTTATTAATTAGTATTAATTAATTAATAAAATGAGAATTTTGTGGAAGCTGCAGACAACACCTGAAATCCAGCAAGTGACACAGAGTCTATGACCAAATACTTAACCCAAATTTTACAATATACCCCATAAAAGAAAAAGTTCAGACCTTCTCTGGTACAAAGGGAAGGGCAAAAAATTTTATGTGGATTTTCCAGATCATAGGTGTGCCACAGTGTGTAACTAATCACCCTGATGTGGAAAAGCTAACTGTGTATCTTACAACTGAGATCTTTATCAGAGAAATTTGCTCTGAAGGCTTTTTTCCCCCCCATTTACCTTCCTCTACTCAAATTTCAGCTGCATTGGTTTTGTTTGTGCAAAACCTTTTTTAATTTTAGCCCAGGAGTTTATTACCTTTTTTTTTTTGTCATGGATCCCTGTCACAGCCCGATGAAGAATATAGCTCCCTCCTCAAAACCATGTTTTAAATGCATGAAATAAAATACACAGGCTTAGAAAAGAAACCAAATACATTGAAACACAGTTATCAAAATATTTTTCTAAAAAATCAGTTTGTTGACTTGAGTCCTGGAGTCTGTGTCAATGTTGAGTACTAGCCTTGTGACCTCAAGCAAGCCATTTCACTTTTCTAGATCTATTTTTTCTTTTGTAAAATTCAACTTAACTAACTTAAAAAATAAACTTGATAATCTTTTTTTTTCCTTTCTTTAAAGCTAGTATTTTATTTAGGATTTTTGCATCCATATTCATTAATGAAATTGGTCTATAATTTTCTTTCTCTGTTTCTACTTTTCCTGGTTTAGGTATCAGTATCATATTTGTTTCATAAAAAGAATTTGGTAGGGCTTCCTTTTGCCTATTATTCCAAATAATTTATTTAATATTGGAATTAGTTAGTCTCTAAATGTTTGATAGAATTCACTTGTAAATCTGTCTGGTCCTGGTCCTTTTTTCTTAGGAAGCTCATTGATAGCCTGTTCAATTTATCTTTCTAAAATAGGTCTATTTAGATATTCTATTTCCTCTTCTGCTAATCTAGGAAGGTTGTATTTTTGCAAATATTCTTCCATTTCACTTAAGTTGTTAAATTTATTGGCATATAATTGGACAAAATAACACTTCATAATTGCTTTGACTTCATCTTCTTTAGTGATACATTCACCCTTGTAATTTTTGATACTAGTAATTTGGTTTATTTCTCTCTTTTTAAAAAAATTATATTAACCAATGATTTATCTATTTTACTGACATTTATAATGCCATCTCCTAGTTTTATTTCTTAATTCAATAGTTTTCTTAATATTAACTAATAATTAACTAATTTTACTCATCTCACCTTTAATTTTTAGGATTTCCAATTTAGCACTCAATTGGAAATTTTTAATTTGTTCTTTTTCTAGTTTTTGTTAATTGTATACCCAGTTCATTGGTCTGCTCTTTTTCTTTTTTATTGATATAAGCACATAGAGATATAAAATTTCTTCTGATTACTGCTTTTGCTGTATTGCATAGGTTTTGATATGTTGCTTCATTATTGTCATTTTCTTTAATGAAACTATCGAATGTTTCTATTATTTGTTCTTTAAGCCATACATTCTGTAAGATTAGGTTGTTTAGTCTCCAATTAGTTTTTTTCCCCTGTGTTTCCATGGTCCCTTATTAAATATAATTTTAATGCATTTTGGTCTGTAAAGGAAGCATTTGACATTTCTTCTTTTCTGCTTTTAGCTATAAATTTTTTGTGCTCTAAAATATATGAACAGTCTTTGTAAAGGTATCATGTACCACTGAGAAAAAGGTATTCCTCTCTATTTCTATTCAATTCTCTCCAGATATTTATCATAACTAGCTTATAAAAAAATTCTATTCACTTCTTTAACTTCTTATTTATTTTTTGGTTAGATTTGTCTAGCTCTGAGAGGGTAAGATCAAAGTTCCCCACTACTATAGTACTGCTATCTACTTCCACCCGTAATTCATTTAACTTTACCTTCAAAAATTTAGATGCTATGACATTTGGTACATATAAGTTTAGTATTGATATTGTTTCATTATCTATAATACCTTTTATCATAATGCAGTTTCCCTGTTTATCTCTTTTAATTAAATCTATTTCAGCTTTGACTTTGTCTGATAGCATGATTGCTACCCCTGCTTTTTTTGTATTGGCTGAGATATAATACATTCTACTGCAGTCCTTTATTTTAAATCTGTCTGTGTCTCTCATTTTTAAATGCATCCCTTGTAAGCAGCATATTGTCAGATTCTGATTTTTAGTCCACTCTGCTATCCATTTACATTTTGTGGGTGAGTTCATCCCATTCACATTTAAAGTTATAATTACTATTTGTGTAGTTCCCATCACCCTGTTTTTCCTCACTATTGTTCTTCTCAGCCTCTCTTTTTAACCTGTCCCTCCTCTGTTTACTTCTGACCACTGCCTCTCTATTGCAAACCCTTTTGAAGTATCTCTCCCTTATCCTCTCCTCTAACCCTCCTTTTCCTTGTTCTACCCACTCCTCTAAGGGTCCCTCCCTTTTCTTCTCCTCCTATTCTCCTAAATCTTAACTACACACCCTTCTAAGCCCCCCTTATCCTGCTCCTTCACTCTCTTATTTCTTTATAAATTTAGAAGACTTTCATACACTTCTAGATGTATATATACATATATATATGTATATGTGTGTGTGTGTGTGTCTGTGTGTATGTGTGTGTATGTCTGTTGTTCCCTCTTTAATCCAGATCTGATGAGAGTAGGGTTCAGCACTACCAGCTCTCCGCCTCCACTTGATTCCTCTGTATCAGTTCTTCCTCTCACACCTCATTTGCATAAATAATTGCTCTTTTTACCTTTTCCTACACAATTTTGCTTTTTAGAATCACCACATTATACTCAGCTCGTCCCCAATATTTCTTCAAACTACCCAATTACTAATGACAGTCTTAAGAATATGGTTTACATCTCCTCATATAAAAAGTAAACAGTTTGTCCTCATTGAATCTCTTGTAATTGGTCTTTGATGGTCTTATATTTCTCCTGGATCTTATACATCAAATTTTCTATTAAGTACTAGTCTTTTTATGACAAAAAACCTGAAAGCCTGTCAATTTATTATATGTCTGCTTTTTCATTTAGGATTACACTTAATTTTGCTGGGTAAGTTATTTTTGGCTGTAACCCCAGTTCTTTTGCTCTTTGATATATAATGTTCCAAGAACTAAGGTCCTTTGGTGTAGCAACTGCTAGGTCTTGTGTAATCCAAATTGTACAAATACTGCTCTACGGTATTTGAATTGTTTTCTTCTTGTTGCTTGTAATATTTTCTCCTTAACCTGGGGTTTTTGGAATTTGGATATGATATTTCTGTAGGTTTTCATCCTGGTATCTCTTTCAGATGATGATCAGTGGATTTTCTTCTATTTCTACTTTCCCTTCTTGTTCTAAAACTTTGGGGCAATTTTCTTTATTTTTTGTAATACTGTACCAAGATTCTTTTTTTTTGCTTGTAATTTTCAGGTAGTCTGATTATTCTTATACTTTCTTTTCTTGATCTGTTCTCCAGATGAGTTGTTTTTCTTGTGATATGTTTCACATTTTCTTCTACTTTTTAATTCACTTTATTTTGTTTTATTATTTCTTGGTATCTTACAATGGCATTAATTTCCCTTTGCCCAATTATAGTTTTAAAAGGAGTTATTTTCTTCTTTAACCTTCTGAATCTCTTTTTCCACTTGGTTGACTTTCTTTTCCTAATTTTCTTGGTTTTCTTGGATTGTCTTTATTTTTTCTAATTTTTCCTCAATCTCTCTTATTTTCTTTTTTCTTTTCTTTAATTTGTTTAATTTTTAGTTTTCAACATTAATTTCCATAATATTTTGAGTTCTAAATTTTCTCCCCATCTCTCCCCTACCCCCCACCCCAAAATGGCATGCATTCTGATTACCCCTCCCCCAGTCTGCCCTCCCTTCTATCTCCCCCCCCCATTCCCTTCCCCCTTACTTTCTTGTAGGGCAAGATAGATTTCTATATCCCATTGCCTGTATATATTATTTCCCAGTTGCATGTAAAAACAATTTTTAACATTTGTTTTTAAAACTTTGAATTCCATATGATGTCCCTTCTTCCCTCCCCACCCACACTCATTGAGAAGGCAAGCAATTCAATATAGGTTATATATGTGTAGTTATGCAAAACATTTCCATAATGGTCATATTGTGAAAGACTAACTATATTTCCCTCCATCCTATCCTGCCCCCCATTTATTCTATTTTCTCCTTTGACCCTGTCCCTTTTCAAAAATGTTTGCTTCTGACTACCCCCTCCCCCAATCTGCCCTCCCTTCTATCATCCTCCCCTTATCCCCTTCTCCTCTACTTTCTTGTAGGGTAAGATACTCAATTGAGTGTATATGTTATTTCCTCCTTAATGCTCTTATTTTGTTTTTAAAGTCCTTTTTATTTATGTTTTTTTTTGGGCAGGGCAATTGGGGTTAAGTGACTTGCCCAAAGTCACACAGCTAGTATATGTGTCAAGTGTCTGAGGCTGGATTTGAACTCAGGTCCTCCTGACTCCAGGGCCAGTGCTCTACTCACTGCACCACCTAGCTGCCCCCTTAAAGTCCTTTTTAAATTCTTCCAAGAACACTTTTTGGGTATGTGATCATTTAGGAGAGGCTTTTTTTTTTTTTTGCTTCAGTATCCTCCTCTGAAAATGAACCCAGATCTTCTCTATTCCCAAAGTAGCTGTCTATGATTGGGTTCTTTCTCCTTTGCTTACTCATTTTTGTTTTGGATTTTTTTTTTAGCAATTTGTTATTACGATCATTTCTAGTCCCAGAGTGTGGGGGATGGTGCCTCTGGCCTCAGGTCCTTCTTACAGTTATTTTCTGAGCTTCGTCTAGGGCCAACCTCAGCACTCCTTTCCCCCTCTGAGACAAAGGTAGGGCCCCCAGCCACACTATGCTAGAAATGTTCTTGCTCCCTGAGGACCCTCCAGTGGCTGTAACCTTCAGTTTTCCCCTCTGGAGTAGAACCAAAACCAATAATTCAGCTTTTCTGTTAGTGCCCACAGCATCTGCCCCAGTACTTCTGCACTCACCTGGTGTGTGCTGGTTCCTTCTTGCCTTCAGTTGCAGCCCAAGATACTTCTCAGAAGCACAGCTGGGCCTAGCATCCCCCAGCAGCAGAGGGTCTTCCAATCTTCCTGCTCAGATGCCACCCCCCCACACACACACACTCTCTATGAGATGAGAATTCCTGTGGCTGAGGCTGAGGCTGCCTCCCAACCCAGATGCCCCCAGGGCTTGTTTGTTTTTTCAGTGGGGATAGCCTGGTGTTCTTCACTCAGGCCCAACTTCCATCCCTGGGGTCTTTCCTCAGGTCTTCTCTAGTTCTACCAGGAGGACCACTGCTCTGCCCCAACTCTTGTCCCTCTACATTCACCCTGAAGTACTATTTTGTCTTGTTTGTGGAAGACATCCACAATATTGTGGAAAGCTCAGAATTTTCTGACCTACTCCACAATCTTCCCAGAATTCCTGCCCTCCATATCTTTTGTTTTTATGTCACCTACAATTTCCCCTGGCGTTAGTGGATAGAGATAAGGCTCAAAAACAGGAAGATGTGAGTTCAAGTCCCACTTCTGACTCATATTGGCTGTGACCTAGAACAGACATGTCTCCTCTTAATGCTCTAGACAACTCTATGGGGAGAAGAGAATATGTTCACCTGCACTGGTAGAGGGAGTTTCCTCTCCTGGAAATTCCCTAGAAGACTGAAAACATGGTCCCATCCCTATCCCTATTTCTATTTCTTTTTCCATCCTGTCCCAAAAAGCCATCCTTTATAATAAAAAATGTTTAAGAATAGGAAGAAAGAAAAAGAAGTTCCACAAAACTAGAAGATATATTAAAAAAAATCTGACATTATATGCAATGTTCTCTACCCAAAGATGCCCATTTCTGCAAAGTAGCAAGGGGAGCTTTCTTTTCATATATCTTCTTTGGGGCCAAACTTGTTCATCATAATCTTACAGCTTTAGTTTCAACTGTTCTGTTTTTTATTTTTTTCCATTTAAATTGTTATAGTCATTGCGTATTTTTTCCTGATTCCTCTTACTTCCTTTTGTATCAGGTTTTCCATGCTTCTTTGAATTAATTGCATTCATTGTTTTTTCCAACACAATAATATTCCATTATATTCATATACCACGATTTTTTAGACATTACCCAATTTATGAACATATGATTTGTCTCCAGTTCTTTGCTACAACAAAAAGTCGTACCATAAATATTTTTATGTATGTAGAACCCTTATTTTTGTCATTGACCACCTTGGAGCATTTACTTTGGACTAAAATCTCTGGATCAAAATGTATGGCCATTTTAGTCACTTTATTTACTAAATTCAAAATTGTAATTGCTTCCCAGGACAATTGGACCGATTCATAGCTTCACAAACCCTGCATTAATGTACTTGTCTTGTCACAATCCCTCCAACATTGGCTATTTCTTTGCCAATTTACTGGGTATGAGGTGAAATCTTAGAGTTACATCCAATTGGCAAAGATGACAAAAAATACAAAATGACGATTGTGGGGAAAGAGGCATATTAATATGCACTCTTGGTGGAGCTGTGAATCAGTACATCCATTCTGGAAAACAATTTGAAATTATACCCCCAAAGGCACTTAACTGTGCATACATACCCTCTGACCTAGCAATACCACTGCTAGGCACATATGCCAAAGGGATAAAAGGAAGCAGGAAAAGATCCATATGTACAAAAACATTTGTAGCAGCATTTTTTTGTTGTAGCAAAGAAGTGGAAATTAAGATGCCCATCAAGAAATGGCTGGATGTATTATGGTATATTAGTATGGTGGAATATTATTGTGCTTTTAAAATTACAAAAGGAATGGAAGGAAGAAAACAAGCATTTATTAAGCACCTATTATGTGCCATGGACAGTGCTTAGTGCTTTAAAGATATAATCTCACTTCATTCTCACAATAGTCCTGGGAGGTAGGTACTATTATTATCCCCATTTTTGCAATTGAGACAACTATGGCATGTAGAGAGGTTAAGTGATTTGCCCAGGGTCACACACCCATTAAGTTTCTGAGGTGAGATCTGAATTCAGGCCTTACTCCAGGTCCAGTGTTTTATATCCACTATATTGTCTCACTGTCTCTGGTTTTAGAAAAACATGGGAAGTTTTGTATGAACTAATGTACAATTTCAAAAGCAGAACCAGTTATAATTTTTGTAATAATTATACTTTAAAGACAACCTTCAAAGACTTAAAAACATTGAGGGTGAAGCCAAAATGGCAGTTTAGGGGCAGCCACTCAGCTGAACTCTTGTAACAGTCTCCTCCAAACAACTTTAAAATAATGCCTCAAATCAGCAGAACCAACAAAAAGTTGGGGGTGAGACATATTTCTGGCCTAAGAAAACTTAAGAGGTCATCAGGAAATGTCTGTGACACCAGGGTGGAAGCTTGTGATGAGTCCCCACATAAGGGGGCAATAGCAGCTTCAGGAGTTCTCAGCCCAGAGACCATGAGGAGGTTGGGCAACTGGCCAGAAGGTGATTACAAGGGACCATTTGCTGGCATCAGGTATATAGCTGGAGCTAATTGGCCACTCAATTGCCCCTATGCAGTTGCAGGGTGGAGAGATGCATTAGAGGTCAGTCATTAAGGAGCAGGGGACCTGGTCAAAGTTCCAAGGCAAGGAGAAGTGCTAACACAAGTAGCTACAGGGGACAAGGGGATCTTCCTTAGAAAAGATCAGACTACAGACCAGGAGAGTAGTGACCAGTACCTCTCCCAAAATCACACCACCTTGGAAGCACCAAAAACTTCCAGACCCCACCACCCCCACCCCGAGCTAACTCTGAAAGCAGCAGCACCAAAAAGCCTGAAATAGAGGTTGGTCAAGCATTCTTGGTGAAAAGACCAGAGCTGAACAGAAAGTTTGACATTCCAACATAAGATTCAAGAGTAGCGTAAAAAGGCAAAAATAAAAGAGTAATCGTAAGGGACTCAAAAAATGAAATTGTTTACGTTCCAATGTAGGAATATAATACGTGAAACTCCTGAGAACTTATCGGGACAGTTAAAAGGATTTTACATAGATAGAGGGCATGAGTGTGAGTCAACTATTTTGGAGTTATGTCCAAAAAAAAATGAAGGTGAGAAAGAGGGAGACACTGGGGAAAAGGGGAAGGGAGAGATAAAATGGGGCTAGTTTTCTCATATAAAAGAGGTGTGCAAGAAAGAGCTTTTACAACAGAGGGGAAAATGAGAGGTGGGACAGTGACAGGGAATGCTTGAACTTCACTCATTGGAATTGGTCAAAGAGAGGACACACACACACACACACACACACACACACACACACACACACAAACATGCACTTAGTTGTTTATAGAATTGTCACCCAACAGGAAAATAGTAGAAGAAGGGAATAAGAGAAAGGAGAGAGATGATAAAGGGGAGGATGGATTAAGGGAGGCAGTGGTTAGAAACAAAATAGGCTTTTGAGGATAGACAGGATAAAAAGAGAGAAAGGAGAAAACAGAAGATAATGAGATGGAAGGAAATATACAGTTAGTAACCACAACTGTCAATGTGAATGAGATGAGCTCACCCGTAAAACAGAAGCAGATAGCAGAATGGATTAGAAACCAGAATCCAACAATATCTTATTTACAAGAAAAAAAGCAGAGGTAGCAATCATAATCTCAGACAAAACAAAAGCAAAAATAGGCCTAATTTAAAGAGATAATCAGGGAAACTACGTTTTGCTAAAAGGTATCATAGGAAACAAAGTAATATCAAAAAAATTTGTAGTAAGTTTCTCTAATAAAGACCTTATTTCTCAAATATATACTGAGTGTGGAACTGAATCAAATTTATAAAAAAGCCATTCCCCAATTGATAAATGGTCAAAGGATATAAACAAACAGTTTTCAGAAAGAAATCAAAGCTCTCTATGATCACATGAAAACTGCTCTAATCACTATTGAGATATGCAAATTAAAAGAAAAACTTTGAGGTACCACCTCACATCTATCAGAAATGATAAATGTTGGAGGGGATGGGAAAAATAGGTTCACTAATGAATTGTTGGTGGAGTAGTTACCTGGTCCAACCATTCTGGAGAATAACTTGGAAGTATGGCAAAAAGGCTCTAACTCTATGCATGCCCAGTAATACCACTACTAGGTCTGTATCCCAAAGAGATCAGAGGAAAAGGAAAAGGACCTATATGCATAAAAATACTCATAGCATCTCTTTTTGCAGTAGTGAAGAATTAGAACTTGAGGGGATGTCCTCAACTGAGGAATGGCTGAAAAAGGTGTAGTATATGACTGTGCTGAAATACTATTGTGCTCTAAAAAATTTCAAGGCAGAGTGGTTTTTAGGAAAACAAGTCCTCCCTTATGAATTCCCCCCACCATCCTAATCTTAATACCCACTTCTAAAAGTCCCTTGCCCACCCTATTCCCCAGTTTTCTCACCTTTTTAGAAGTTTAGAAGACTTTTAAAATTTTTCAGACATATATGTTGTTTCCTCTTCAACCCAGATAAGAGTAAGTTTCCAATACTACCAGCCTTCCACCCCCACCTACTTCCCCTGCATCAGTTCATCCTTTCACACCTTGTTTTTATGAGATAATTTCTCCTTTTAACCTTTTCCTATCCAATTTTTTTTAGAATCACCTCATCATACACAACTCAGTCACAAACTAACTTAGGAATGATAACAGTTTTAAGAATACTATTAGGGACTTTTGAAGGGGAGAGTAAAATAAGGAATAAGAGGGTAAAGAGAGAAGACATGGTAACAGCAATAAGGTGAAAAGAGAAGCTGAGAAGAAAAATAGTAAAAATAAGATGGAGGGAAATTCACAAATAGCAATTATAACTTTGAATGTGAATGGGATGAACTCACCCATAAAATGGAAATGGATAGCAGAATGGATTAAAAATTAGAATCTAACAATATGTTGTTTACAAGAAACATTTAAAAATGAGAGATACACACAGTTAAAATGGAAGGTGGGAGTAGAATTTATTATGCTTCACCTGACGCAAAAAAGGCAAAGATAGCAATATGATCTCAGACAAAGTTATGACTAAGATAGATACAATTAAAAGAGATGAATTGATGCAAAGTGGAAACTGGGAGATCACTGTGTAATGTTATAATGAAGTCCATCTGTGAAAAACTTGGCTACTTTGATCAAGACAATGATCCAAGACAATTCCAAGGTACTCATGATGAAAAAATGCTATCTACCTCGAGAAAGAACTAACGAACTCTGAGTGCAAATTGAAGTATAATTTTCTCACTTTCTTTATTTTTCTTTCTTTTTAAAAAAATATGGCTAACATAGAAATATGTTTTTCATGATCTCACATGTATAACTGATGTTATTGCCTTCTCAGTGGGTGGGGAAAATTTGGAGCTCAAAATTTAAAAAAAGAATGTTAAAGTAAATAATTTTAAAGGTTTAAAAAAAGAGAGACTTCAGGACTCTAATAAAGCAATAAACAACCATAATTACCAGCAGATTGATGATGAAAAGAAAAAAAGTTAAAGTATATGAAAAAGTGGAAAGGAATCCTGACCCATACCAACAGATTGAAGGGTAGAAGGATGGAACACAAAGGAGGATGGAAGAAGAAATCTCACAGAACATCTGGAGCTCAAAAACAAATGTGAAGTGGAAGGTGGAAAATCTGAGGAGGAAGCAACAACTTATCCTCCAACAAATGATAAAGAAGATCCACAGGTGCTGCCAGGAAACAGATAATCTTGTAAAGATTAGGGGAAGAGGGGAGAAATAATCATTGGTGACTCCCTCTTAAAGGTGGCCAAGGCTGCTATTTGTCTTTTAGTTGGGTTTTCTCGCAGCATACATAATACAAGAAATAATACTTTTAGTGATTTTGTCACAATTTAATTGAATGAAGTATCTTTTGATGATATAGGTAGAGTGAGTCTTAGATTTGCTTATTACTATTATTTGAAAATATATTTGAAATTTCCTTACCCATCAGATGAAAAAGAATTTTACAATTTTTTTTTAAGACAACAAAACAAAAGGGAACTGAAAGACCATGTGTTACCACTGTCAACCGGACTAGAACCAACCTCTAACCTGGGAATGGCCAGAGCCTAACAAAGCAGGCCAAAGGCAGGTGTGTCAGGGATTAAATAATTAATTTCAGAGTGAGGAAAGCACTTGCAAGAAGAAAGACTCCCACCTCGCTACTCCCCCACTGCCAGAAGAAGGAGGTCTTAATGTGCTGGGACAAAGGCAGGTCTTCTATACATTACAAAAAAACAAAAACACAAGTGGGCTGGATCATGACACAATCATTCTTAGTAGTTCCCATGGCAGGCTCATGCATGGACAATGCAGACAGTCCTGGGTGCTATAGGAACAGTTCTTAAGTTGATTGTCTTAAGTCCTAAGGTTGAGCCTTGTGATTGTTCAGTGGGGAACAGAACCAGAGTTAGTGTGGTGCGAATAGGAGTGCAGTACCTGGTTGGGTTCATTTGACTGTTACAAGAAATAGGGATTGTGTGCATGTCAAGATATGTGATGGATGGCTTCAGGCTGCAGCACATTGTCTCTCAGGTCCCTGGGAAATAGAAAGAACTCCAACAAATCTAAACAGTTATTGATTAACATGAAAATCATAAATCCCTCAGTGAACACCTGGTGCTGGTCAAATAATATACTTTGCCAGAGGGTGATATCATCCAGAGCTCAAAAGATTTTTGATACACCAAGCTCATGGCACAGCCTGCTTGCTAGGCCTTAGCTCTGGGAAATAGGGTATCTCCAAATATCAAACAGGATAAAAATGGGAAAATTTGGTCAAACACCCAGATCTGACGCAGGTATGCTCGATAGGATACAGAAGGGCTTAGCAGGTACTGTTAAAAATGGGGTTGTCGCTGATCTTTAGGTATAATCATTATTGCCAAATTATTGCCAAAATCTTCAGTATTCTCAGTATCTAAGATCTTGGGCAGCCTGTAGCACGGCCCAATGTATGACCTTTCCCCAAAGATATACACAGCATAGGGGAATAGAAACACAGACACACAAAGAAAGCCAAGGTAATTAGATGCCTAGATTTATACTACTCTTCTATGAAGAGGCCTGAGCTGGTAAAGCAGCTTTTTGTTAATTTAATGGCGGCAATATAGGCATCTGTTGTCTCCCTGGGGCATGGATTCAACATGTGATAGGAAACGTCTCAGGACTAGGAAAAATGGGTGACTTCCACCCAATTCTGTTGATTCAATGATACTGTCAGATGGAATCTTTAAAAATTGCCTCAAACTTTAAAGTCTTTCAAGTAACTGAAAACAATGGTAGAATAGGCAATGTTTTGATGATGACTGAATATCAAAGATGAGGGATGAGCAAAAGAAAAGCTGGTTAAGAACATGGCATCTAACAATGGGACTTAGATTTTTTTTTTGGACTACAGCTTAAAAGATAGAAAATGACAGATTCCTGGCCTGAGATGGAGTGCATCTAACAAGGACTTACTTGGGCATCTAAGAGGTTTAAATTGAGAAGGAGGGGAAGGGAAAAGGGAAAAAATGCCTATGTATACCCACTAAGCCTGATAAAATAGAGAGCTTCTATAATATAAAGAGAATTTACAGGAGATAAAATCCTAGAAAGTAACCAGGAATAAAACCCATGGCTCAAATGTTGGTATAAAATGCACAAAGAATAGGTAACAAGCAAGATGAATGAGAATTCCTAACATGAAGGAGATCAGTTTGATGTCGTAAGTAACATTGGGATTTTGTGGGATGAGACAACTGGAATACTGTGCTATATAAGAATATTTTATTGAAAAGAAATAGGATTAAGTTATTCAGTCTCCTGTTGATTTTTAGTGTTTTTTTTCAAAGGGTTTTTATTTAATATAATTTTACTTGGGTGTACATTGTCCATTTTCTCTCTTGAAGCTATAAGTCAAAAGTTCTTAAAGTGACTGCAGAGCCTGAAGAGACTTGAAGCAGGCCCAAAGACTTGAAGAAACTGAAGACTGTTAAAGATACTGAAGCTCTCCTCTCTCCGTCTCTCACCAACTTCACCTTGCCCCCCATGCAGGAGCAGGGCATTGGTCTCCACCACTGAGGAAAGTCCCATACCAATGAGTTTGGGGACTGGGTTTATTCTTGTTCCAAAAAGCAATTTATACTCTAACATCATTATAAAAATAAACAATTGTGAAAGACTAAAGAATTCTGCTTAACTAAATGATCGACTATGCTTCCAGAAGACTGATTAAAAAAAGAACCCTGCCCATCTCATGACAGAGGTGATGTTAAAATATGCAGAATAAGAAATGCTTTTTTGGACATAGTATGGGAATTTGTTTTGCTTGACTATGCTTTTATGATACACGAGTTCTTCCCTATAATGTAATATATGAGTTCTGCCCTACTTCTTTCCTTCCTTCTTCCTTTTTCTTCCTTCTTTCACTTTCTTTTTGTGTGTGAGTAGAGGGAGGTGGGAGAGAGAAAAAACATGCTTGATAACTTTGAAAAAGAAATAGGATTAGATTAAAGGGCATGGATACTATCTTATATGTAGCTATAGAGGCACAATGGATAGAACATTGGACTTGAAGTCATGAAGACCTGAGTGCAAATTGTACCACACACATTGGACAGCTGTGTGAGCCTGGGTAGGTCATTTCACCTTAGTCTGACTCATTTCCCTGATCTGTAAAATAATGATAATAATAGTTGTTGTGAGGAGTAAATGGGTAAAATACAGGGCGTCTCATGTCTTAGGACAAACTTTAAAGCACTAAAGAAATGATAGTCATTATTGCTTTAATCAGAAGATATATTAATAAGAAGAAATTCCGGAAGCAGAGAGGTAAAGTATGGTGAAGGACATCTGGGTAAATATCCACAGAGACCAGTACAGAAGTGATTTTTCTCATCAGAAAATCATTTAGACAGAAAGAGGAAATAGTTGGGAAATTTAGGGAGCAGACCATGAACCTGACACAGGTGATATAGAGTGATGAACAGACCTAAATTATCCAGGCACCTGCTACAACTCTTTTTCTTAAAAAAAAAAAAAAAAGATAGAGAAGCATGTAATTTTGATGAGGGCAGTCTCTGGGAACCCCTTGAAACCTTGAACTCTCCTTGAATCTTCCCACTCGACCTGGCCTTGGCCTGAGGCTATAACCATTAAGCCCAAATGCCTACCCTGCCCAGTCCTCTATTGTCCAGCTGTTTCCCACCCTTAATCTTGTTTTCCCAACGACCTCCCACCCTTAATCCTGTTTCCTGATCAAAATGTCTATACCCTAGCTCCGGTACCCCAGCCCTTTATGGGTTGTCATTCCCATATAGCCTTCAGCTATGTCCCCCGCCTGGGAATTTGACCTCATCCCAGTCCCTTCAAGCTCCTCCTTAGACTCCTCCTTGAGTCCCTCCCTAGACCCCTCCTCTGGCCACCCCAGACCACCCCTCAATCCCTCCCACAACCCTTGTGTATATAATCTCCATCTTGCCTCCAGGAGGGCGGTCAGATCCAATCTAGCTCAGACTGATCTGGCCCTTTTTTCTTTACAGGTGCCGCAAGGGGTGGGATCTCTCGGGGCAGGCTTATTTGGCTAACTCCTAATAAACTTTATCTTTTCCCTTGGCTGAGAAAGCTTGAGTCGAATTCTTTCGGCAGGACCCGGTGTTTCGGTACTTTGGGGTGTCGAGCACCTCTCACCCCAAACCCTCGTCATTTATGGTTCCCTGAACCGGGAAGCACTGCTACTCTCAAGTTCTTCTCCAGCCAAGACTGAAGGTCTGTAAGCCTCCCCCTCTCCAATCCCCCTCCTCGCTCTCCAGTGGTCTCGGTGGGTCGGACAGCTTGGTCCAGTGGTCTCGGTGGGTCGGACAGCTTGGTCCAGTGGTCTCGGTGGGTCGGACAGCTTGGTCCAGTGGTCTCGGTGGGTCGGACAGCTTGGTCCAGTGGTCTCGGTGGGTCGGACAGCTTGGTCCAGTGGTCTCGGTGGGTCGGACAGCTTGGTCCAGTGGTCTCGGTGAGTCGGACAGCTTGGTCCAGTGGTCTCAGTGAGTCAGACAGCCAGGCTGTCGTGGTCAACCTGACGCTATCAGGTGGTTCTCGGTCCAGTCGGACAGCTCGGTCCAGTGGCCATGTCGGAGGCCATGAACCTAAGCACAGGTTCTGAGGCATGGAGGACGTGGACGGATGCCCCATCCGGAAGCATGTGCCAGATCCTTTCAATTGTTTCGGCGCTGGGAAGTTGGGAAAATTTCAGGTACCTCTTGTATATTTTGTTTTCTTGTTTTATTTTTTTTGTCTCCCGACAATTACTCCTAACTTCTCCTTTCCTACGGAGGAAGGAACTTCCAGCCCAAACGCCTGAAACGGGTCTAACCTTTTCAATTCCTGCAAGTTCACCCTTAGGTTGTCTTCTGCAAAACTGGGAAAAATCTAGCTGCTCTGCAGAACTTAAAAAGAAAAAGCTGGTATGGCTTTGCAATACTGTTTGGCCTCAGTACCACTTGGAAGGCCGTGAAGTATGGCCTATTTTTGGGACCTTAAAACGTAATACTCTTTTGCAGTTAGAATCATACTGTCGCAAAGAAGGAAAGTGGATGGAACTTGCCTATGTGATGGCCTTCATGGAGCTCTCTTGGAACCCTGTCCTCAGGAAGGATTGTAAGATGCTTGTAGCTAAAGCTACCCCACAAAGGGACAATGGGGGTGAACAGGACATTCTGGATGACCCCCTTTTGGTGTCCCCCTCCATGGAGCCTTCCCCTGAGAAGGCCCCTGCTCAGACTCCAGCCTCCACGGCTCCTTCAGGGCTTTTTCCCCTGAGGGAAGTGCCTACCTCCCCTACTGGGACGCGGAGAGTGCATGTTCCATTCTCCATTTCAGATCTCATTCAGGTCAAAGAGAGGCTAGGGAGATACTCGGAGGATCCCACTAAGTTTACTGAGGGTTTTAGGGACCTGTCCTTACAATTTGAGCTTTCTTGGGGTGATCTGCATATCCTCTTCTCTACTTGTTGTACCACTGAAGAGAAGAAGAGAATCTGGGAACATGCCCAAAAGATTGGGGATAGCTTGGCCAGTGACAACCCAACAACATACCCCCCAGGAATAGCTGCTGTTCCCACTACTGACCCAGGGTGGGACTATCAAAAAGATGAAGATAGGGGGAAGAGAGATCATATGATAAATTGCCTGTTAAAAGGTCTAAAAACAGCATTCCAAAAGCAGATAAATTTTCTAAAACTTAGGGAGATAACTCAGGGAGAAAAGGAAAACCCTGCCCTATTCCAAGACCGGCTAGTAGAAGCTATTAGGAAGTATACGAATTTGGATCCTGATACTGTTGAAGGGGCAGCAATCCTTAGCATGTACTTCATTAATCAGTCTGCCCCAGATATTAGGAGGAAACTGCAGAAATTGGCAATGGGACCCCAAACACCTCAGGCCCAATTACTGGAGACAGCATTCGGAGTGTTCAATAATAGAGACTTAGTCCAGGCAGAGGAAAAAGCCAGAGACAGAGAACATGCCCAATTCCTGGCGGCTGCCATGGCCAGGAGATTGCCGGAGGCTGCTTCTGGCAACTTTGGCAAAGGGGAAACCTGCTTTCGATGTAACAAGGAAGGCCACTGGTCCAAGGAGTGCCCCTCCGGGATGTCCCCCAGGGCATCCCCCAGGGCGTCCCCCCGGAAGAAGCCCCCAGGACCGTGCCCAACATGTGACCAGGAGGGACATTGGAGGAAGGATTGTCCCCGAGGATGGAAAAGTGGTAGAGCCACCCCCCAGTACCCTGTTCTCCAGTCTCCACAAGACTCGGAATGACGGGGAAGCCTGGGGCTTGGCAGTGCTCCCACTTTCTCCATCTCTCTCGCTGAGCCCTGGGCAGACATCGAGGTGGAAGGTAAGGTTACCCGATTTATGATTGATACGGGGGCAACGTTCTCTGTTCTAACTAATTACTCTGGTCCTACCCGCCCCTCGACCCATCGAGTCGTGGGCATTGAGGGAAACACTAAGGAATGTCATGAGACATACCCTCTCCCCTGCTTATTTGAGGATCTGTTGTTTGAACACTCCTTCCTTATTATCTCCTCTTGCCCTACCCCATTGTTAGGTAGGGACCTGATGGTGAAATTGGGGAGCCAATTTTCTCTAGTTAAACCTCCCATCTCCCTTCTCCCCCTGCTCAGCAGGCCTCCCCACGTTCCTCCGGAAGTGTGGGAGATGGTCAAGCCAATTGTTTGGGATCAGGGAATTCCTGGGAAAGCTACTCATGCCACCCCAGTCCTTATTCGCCTTAGAGACCCTAATGTGTTTCCCAACCGCCGTCCATATCCAATTAAGCCTGAGGCTTGGGAAGGACTACAACCACTAATTGAAAAATTCCTCAAGCATAAGATCCTAGTCCCTTGTCAATCTCCATGCAACACTCCAATTCTTCCAGTAAGGAAGTCAAATGGAGAATACCGAATGGTTCAAGATCTTAGGGCTGTAAATGAAGCTATTATTCCTATACATTCTATAACCCCCAATCCATATACTATACTTACTCAGATCCCTGGGGATACCAAGTGGTTCTCTACCCTGGACCTCAAGGACGCCTTTTTCTGTATACCTCTACACACAGATTCACAATTTATTTTTGCCTTTGAATGGATACTTCCTGGGGAATCAAGCCCATGTCAGCTAACATGGACAGTCTTGCCTCAAGGGTTTCGGGATAGCCCTCACTTATTTGGCCAGGCTCTGGGAAAGGATTTAAGGGACCTGAAGTTAATTGGTAGTAGCTTAGTTCAATATGTAGATGATATTCTTATTTGTAGCCCCACCCGGGAGGCTTCCTTGGCTGCGGTCATAGAAACCTTAAATTTCCTGGGCGCTCGAGGCTATAGGGTCTCCTTGAACAAAGTCCAGATAGCATGCCAGTCTGTAAAGTATCTGGGCCATGAATTAACACCCACCTCTCGATCCTTAACCTCTGAGAGGAAGAAGGCAATCTTATCTATCCCCACTCCGGCCACTAAGAAACAACTCAGGACTTTTTTAGGCATGGCTGGATTCTGTAGACTCTGGATCCCTAATTTTGGCCTCATTGCTAAACCCCTTTATGATTCCACTCAAGGCCCTGACTCACTCCCTCTAGAGTGGGGCCCAGACCAGGCTAGAGCCTTTGAGACTCTGAAAGCTAAATTGACCACCACTCCAGCATTAGCTCTGCCCAATCTAGACAAACCTTTCACTCTCTATGTTGACGAAAGGAGAGGACAGGCCTTGGGAGTACTAACTCAGTCCCTAGGATTTGACCCCAGGCCTGTCGCTTACTTTTCAAAACGATTAGACTCTGTGGCTGCTGGATGGCCTGCATGTCTCAGGGCCGTAGCTGCTACAGCCGTTCTAATTGAGGAAGCCTCAAAACTTACATTTGGTCAGCCCCTGGAAGTTCTGACTCCACATAGAGTTCAGAGCATCCTGGAAACAAAGAGCCACCAGTGGCTGACTAGCGGCAGGCTCACCAAATATCAAGCCTTGCTCTTAGATACCCCTGACCTAATCCTTAGGGTGTGTCACACACTTAATCCAGCAACCCTCCTCCCAGACAACACACACTCAGATGCTCTGATACATGACTGCGAGGAGACCTTGGACTGTGTTCATGCTAGTAGACCTGACCTGAAAGATCTGCCCCTCCCAAACCCTGAAGCTAATTGGTACACAGATGGGTCTAGCTTTATTGAAAACGGGGTTAGAAAGGCTGGGTATGCAGTGGTCAGCCTCCACCAAACCATAGAGGCAAAACCCCTGCCCCCTGGAACTTCTGCCCAGAAGGCAGAATTAATAGCACTCACCAGAGCCCTAGAGTTAGGGGAAAATAAAAGAGTAAATGTTTTTACTGACTCAAAATATGCTTTCCATGTTCTACATGCACATGGAGCAATTTGGAAAGAGAGGGGATACCTGACAGCAAAAAATTCCCCTATCAAACATGCCCAGGAGATTTCACATCTCCTCCAAGCTGTTCAAAAGCCATCAGAGATAGCTGTTATCTTTTGCAAAGGCCATCAGAAAGGGGAAACGGAACAGGCAGTGGGAAATCACCTGGCAGACACTGCAGCTAAGAATGCAGCCCGTCAGATAACCATGCTGGCTCCTCTACTCCCACAGCTCCCTGATTCCTTCACACCTTCTTACAGCGCCCAAGAACGGGCTCTCGCTAAGGAAAGGGGATACACTCTCTCTCCCTCTGGGTGGTTCCAGACACCTGCAGGCCAACTCCTTATCCCAGAGGGAAGCCAGTGGAAGCTTATTTTCGGCCTACACCAGGCTACGCACCTGGGGAAAAATGCCCTCCAGTCCCTGATGAGGCCCATTTTTATTGGCAGCAAGCTAGGAAAGACCATCCGACAAGTCTGTCGGGCTTGCCCAACCTGTGCCCAGGTAAATCCTGAAGGGGCAGTCAAACCTCCCCCTCTTCTAAAACCTGTTCAGAGGAGAGGTACCTACCCAGGTGAAGACTGGCAGATAGATTTTACACATATGCCCCCGTGTAAGGGTTTCAAATTTCTTTTAGTTTTTGTTGATACCTTTACTAACTGGGTAGAGGCCTTTCCTTGCAGAACTGAGAAGGCTCAGGAGGTATCAAAATTCCTATTAAAGGAAGTTATACCTCGTTTTGGCTTACCTGGTTCCTTACAGAGTGACAATGGTCCAGCTTTTATTTCACAGATAACACAGGCTGTGGCAAAGACACTTAAAATCACTTATCACCTCCACTCAGCCTGGAATCCAAAATCCTCAGGTAAAGTAGAGAAAATGAATCATACCCTTAAGCGGGTCCTTACTAAGCTGTGCATAGAAACTCAAGAAGATTGGATTAAGAATCTTCCAATTGGGCTTCTCAGAGTGCGTATCACACCTCGGGAAAATATCAAGCTTAGTCCCTTCGAACTTCTCTATGGGAGGCCCTTTCTAACCTCTGACATCCTCGTAGACCCAGAACAGCATTTAATCACCCAATTTGCAACTCAGCTAGGGGCTGTCAGGAATGCTCTAACCGAATATGCCAATAAGTGTCTTCCGAGACCTGAGGACAATGAAAAAGAGTGTCCTGCTACAGTACAACCAGGAGATTGGGTTTATTTAAAATCATGGAAAACCCAAAAGGGAGAACAGCTAGATGTCTCCTGGAAGGGACCTTACCGAGTCATACTCACTACTCCCACAGCAGTAAAACTCGAAGGCCTCCCCAGCTGGACTCATAATTCTAGGATTAAACCAATGTCACCTCTTGCCTTTCCTCCAGAAACTCCAGAATATACTTGTGAGCCCTTGGAGGACCTCAAGCTACTGTTTCGAAAGACTCCAGCACCCTCCGGGGAAAGGGAGAGAAAAGGAGACTCCAAGCCATCAACTTCCAGAAGACTGCCAGCCCCTGTACCCCTTGAACAGGACCCATCCAGATAGGGACAGCTCTACACCCCTTTGCCAGCAGGAAGCAATTTCAGAAGCTGAGACCTTCGTCCCTGACCCCAAAAGAATTTGGGTCCCATTTGTTTGAGGGGGGAATGATGAGGGCAGTCTCTGGGAACCCCTTGAAACCTTGAACTCTCCTTGAATCTTCCCACTCGACCTGGCCTTGGCCTGAGGCTATAACCATTAAGCCCAAATGCCTACCCTGCCCAGTCCTCTATTGTCCAGCTGTTTCCCACCCTTAATCTTGTTTTCCCAACGACCTCCCACCCTTAATCCTGTTTCCTGATCAAAATGTCTATACCCTAGCTCCGGTACCCCAGCCCTTTATGGGTTGTCATTCCCATATAGCCTTCAGCTATGTCCCCCGCCTGGGAATTTGACCTCATCCCAGTCCCTTCAAGCTCCTCCTTAGACTCCTCCTTGAGTCCCTCCCTAGACCCCTCCTCTGGCCACCCCAGACCACCCCTCAATCCCTCCCACAACCCTTGTGTATATAATCTCCATCTTGCCTCCAGGAGGGGGGTCAGATCCAATCTAGCTCAGACTGATCTGGCCCTTTTTTCTTTACAGGCGCCGCAAGGGGTGGGATCTCTCGGGGCAGGCTTATTTGGCTAACTCCTAATAAACTTTATCTTTTCCCTTGGCTGAGAAAGCTTGAGTCGAATTCTTTCGGCAGGACCCGGTGTTTCGGTACTTTGGGGTGTCGAGCACCTCTCACCCCAAACCCTCGTCAATTTCTTGACTTGCCATCTTTCTAAATGGGAGGTATTAGATAGGAGAAATTCTATTCAGGATCTGACTCTCACCAACTAGGGTGGGATTTATGGATAAGTTGGAAGGAAATGAATACTCCCTTTTAGAGTTTATGATAGAGAAGGAAAGAAATTCCAGGCATTTCAAAGCATTCAGAGGAAGATTAGGGAGTATCACACGCATGAAAATTCTATAGGGGAAAGTCAGGCCAGGCAAGATACCAAGCTCTCAAAAATAAAATTCCAAAGACACAAAGAGAACCAATTCTGATGAATAGGGGGAAAGGGGAATTAACTGGAGACAAGGGTGGATGTGCAGGAAATTAATCAATCTATTTGTGGTGTTTCTTTTTTTTAAAGAAGTACACAAGAAGAAACAAGGGAAAATAAAAGTATAAATACAAAAGTGTGGTGTGGTACTATATGAATGGTACTGAATGAGCCCAGACTGAGAAGTAAATCAAAGAACAACAAAAAGGGCCTTTTTTTAAAAGCTGCGTTTAGGAAAACAGGAAAGTAAAAAAGGGGATAAGACTGATGTTCAGGGTAAATGGGATGAAGAATTATGGAAAGTAAATCAAGGTGTTTGATTGTTACTTTGCTTCTGTTTATTAAGAAGATTGGCCTTTTGACCAGAAAACACAAAACAAAGGTGGCTAATATGTAAATTATGCCCAAGATTAGTAAGGAGATATGCGCCTAAAATAGCTAAGTACCTTAATGAATTCAAGTCACCTAGCCTAGAGGAATTACAGATACAGAAAAAAAAAATTCATAACAAAAACAAGTCAGCAGATATGATTGAAGAGCCATTCTCAGTGACAGATAAAAGCTCATAGAGATAGGGAAAACTATTACAGAACTAGAGAATGGCAAATATCTTGACTTTTGAAGGAGAGGAAAGACAAGGAGGAGGAGGAAGAGAATGTGTACTCTATGCTGAACAGTTTCTATTATTGCTCTTTACATCTTGCTGCTGCCTCTCTTTCTCTTGTTGTTCTGTCCCAATCCTGGAAGTGGCAATTCCTGAGGAAGATAATGAGGTCCCCAAGGTAGAAATTTCTTTGTGTCCCAAATTGTTCAGTCCAACTCCACCCTCTGCATTCCTATGGTAATTTTATTTACAATTTGCTATATTTTATTTACAATCTATCTTGGTTGGTGTCTTTCCCACCTTTTAGATTCTGTTTCCCCCCCCCCCCCCAAAAAAAAAGACTTTGATTTCCCTTCCCTTGAGTCAAGATATTGTCCTGGGAGACACAATACTCTCATGGGAAGTAGTCTCCCAATGCACCAAATCCCTACAGATTAGACAGAGTTAAGGTCTCTGTCCAGAAATATATCTTTCCCCCTTCAGCATGACTCTTTCCCATCATTCAATCAAGATCTCTCTCTTTCTTTCCCCCTGCTTCAATCCCTCATCCATTTGCAGGTCACTTCACCCATTTTCTGGTAGTCCCTTGTCTTACTATCTGACCACAGGAATCATTGTTCCTTCATTGTTTGCCAGGGACTTAAATACTGTACATCACACATTTCCTTTTTATTTTTATACTTCCCCCTTCTATACTATATTCTTACAAAATGCATTAATTCACTGGCCAGGAAAGGGGCAACTGTGAGATTTAGTCTCCAAAACTGCTCCCTTTCCTACTTATTCCATCCATTTTCACTAGCTACCATATTTCTTCTCTGTTTTGCAGCTAAACTCTTTGAGAAGGCCATCTACAATAGGATTCTCTCATATTAATAATCAGTTGTCAAATTAGGACCAGGATTTTTTTCAGCAATCTGTAGGTTGTTCAGTTTCTGAAGGACATTGCTGATGATGAGATTGAATTAACTTTCTCTTCAATCTTGTTCAGACCCCACACAGATGGGGAAGGCCCTTTTGCTCTGCAAAGGTTTGGGTGGGAATAAATTCTTTGACTGGATTGCCCAAGGATGGGCAATTTAGAAGTAAATAACATCCATCATCAAAGTCACACCCCTCAGCCCCTCATTAGAATAGGTCCATCTCTATTGTAATATTCATTTTTCTCATTATTTGTTAACCAATCAGAATTAATTGCCACTCTCAGGAACATCCATTCTTCCAAGGGCATATAGACTGTCAGCCAGCTGCCATGATTGGTCTTTGGCATTCGAGAGTATTACTGACCCATTTTATTGGTAATATGCTAGCATTATTAATAAAATTATTAATTATACAGAAATTATGTCTCTTGAACTTTTAAAATGTTACATACTTCCTTTCCTCTGAACTACTACAATCTGGCTTTTGGCTTCATCATTCGACTAAAACTGCTCTCTCTAAAGTCACAAATACCTCCCACAGGGTTTCCAGGATCAAATGAGATATTTATAAAGCATTTAACACAGTGTCTGGTGTATAATGGGTTCTTAATGCTTCTTTCCTTTCCTTTTTCCCTTTGCATCCTCAAGTATATAGTCTGCCAGACAGTTCTGGGCTCCAGGAAAATTGACCAAGAAGTTCTGGAATTGGGGTTTCAATCTCTTCAGAGCAGAGACTCTTATCTGGAGACACTTTTTCCTCCCCTCATAGCAATTACTAAATAATTTTGTTTAATTTAACAAGCCTTGAAGCCTTGCAACGTGATACAGAATACAGCATGTGCTAACTATATTGGTCTGCCTCCAGCATGGCCAGAACCTGACCAGGTCCTTCTCTCTCTCTCTCTCTCTCTCTCTCTCTCTCTCTCTCTCTCTCTCTCTCTCTGTCTCTCTCTGTCTCTCTGTCTCTGTCTCTCTGTCTCTGTCTCTCTCTCCCTCAATATATATTTAGTGAATAAAGAAAAAATGAAGATGAAAATAAAAATCTTGAGGTTATATTTAGGTAACTAAATCTTAGTTTTGAAACTTCTTCTTTTTCCAAAACTTCTTTCCAGCTGCATTAGCGGCATCATGATCTCCATATACTTCCTTTTATTGTACCTTCTGAATTTAGAATCAGCCAGCAATTCTTCCACCATCATTCTTTTCCTTTGCTTCTTAGGAATTCGCCAATGATAGAAGTCAGTGGGATTATCGGCAATCGTTCCAACTTGGAAATATTTGGGGCAACCATCTCTAGCATTTTTCTCGTAAAATCTTTTAGGTTTTACTGGCTGTCATCTGCAGTGCTTTGAGGTCATTTTTCAGTTCAGTTGTCAATTCTGGGGCTTTCATACCAAACCAGCCATCTCCTGCTATTTTTCCTTTCTTTTCTGTGTTTTTTCTTAAGTTGAAATTGTGATTCCTTATATGGGGGGATGCAATCCTTCTCTTCAAAATCAGGAGTCACTACAGTTTTCTGAAAGAGCTCTTTTTTGTTTTTCTCCTCTATTTGTGTAAGGGCATTTTTGTTAAAGTCCACTTTTTCTGCATTATAGATACAAGCCTCCAAGCTGCTTAATAATCAGACCAGGATCTATGCTGCTACTTGACAACTTCAAGAGGTTAGACTTGTTGTTACTTAATAAGTCATCTTCATCTATGAACTCAACTTTATTTTCTTCCTGGTCTATAGGTTCCTTCTCTTCACTTTCTTCATCATTTTCTGGCTCACTGGCTACTTCACTTGTTTTTTCTTCCTCTGTGTAATAATTCTTATCAGAACCCAATCCAGGGGTTTTATCAAGGATGAAGGACATATCGTTTGATGGATTATCTTCTGAATCTTTTTCTGATGAAAACTTTTGCCCACTACTCTCGATAAAGCACGATGTATCTTCTTCACTCTCACTATCTTCAGATGAGAGCTAACAGGACAGAATTGCTGTAATCACAGGGCCTGCTGGAAACGGGTGGGGGCAGGGTGCTTATCATGGTATTACTTTTTAAATGTTCTTTTTTGTCATTAGCATCTTCAACTATGCTAATTTTGCAGTCCCTGTTCTCATTACCAGTAATTTCTGTAATCTCACTGATTTCCTCTGCCTTTTCATTCTGTTTGCTCCCCTGAAAGAACAAAAGATTTTTTCTTACCTTGTCAGTACCTGCTTTTTGCGCTCTGATGTGGCCTTATCTGATGTTGACTGACTTTGAGAAGTAAATTGTTCTTCAATGTTGCTTTGATGAAGTTCTTCACAACTGGTTTCTTTTTCCTCCTCCAACATATATAGCTCTTTGTTTAAATTCTTTCCTTCTGAAGACTCTCTGGCAATGGCGTCTTTCTTCCTTCTTGTCTGTACTTGTGGTTTTTCTTCTGAACTTTTCAATGAGGATTTATTATCAAATACCTGAATTTCATCTTGACATTGATTGGGCCTGTTTCCTGGAGAAGGAGCAGTCTGTTCAGTATCTGGACTCCAAGTATTCACACGTGTGGATTCAGAGATGCTTCCTGGCTGGGAAGGAGCTACGTGTTCATTCTGATTTACATTTTCTGGCCTATCCTTATTATTCTCCACTTCAGCTTGTGCGTCAGCTTCTTTTCTTCAATTTCCTGTTTGCTCCTTGTTGTTCTCTGGCTTCCAATAGATGAAACACCTAAGCACCATGACTCAGCATCAGAAGTTTCTTCAGCCAATAAAGCAGAATTTGGATCCAATCTGAATTTAGACTCTCTCTGTTTGGCCTTTCTTGTTCTAACAGGAGGTGCCGAAAGGGCAGAAAGAACAGAGGAGCAGGATTCAATTTCAGAAACTTCACTGTCATCACCAGATTTGATGGATTCACTTCAAGTAGTCCTGGCTTTGGATTCTGGCTGGCAGGGAATTATGATGCGCCTTCTCTTGGTGACCCTAACTGTTAGTTCCTATAGTCCAGAGGCAGAAGAACATTTGACTCAGCTTCCTAGACCTCTCCATCTGTTACTGGTTCAATGGTCTGTGCTAATGAACTCCTACTTCTTCTCTCCGCTGCTTTGATTGTGGGAGGATCCTACAGGAGGGGCTTGGAGTCAGCATCATTTAAGTCCTTCATGTCTTCTGGCTGTTTGTTTTTACTTCTCTTTGCTCTGGGGGCAGGTGAACCCAGCCTTCTCTAGGTCTCAGTTTACTTATCTGCTAAAGAGAAGGGTGTTGTGAGAGATGACCTCTGGGCTCCTCTCTAGCACTACTCCTCCACTCTATGGCAAAGGTTCAGCACCAAGCCCCATCTGGGAAGGCTGTTTGCTCTGCCTGGCCAGACCTGATCCTGAACACAGTCCAGACCTAAGGTCTGAAAGGCTTTCCAAGGCTGCCTAAGGTACCAGAACCAAGTGAAGATTCTCAACTCTCCAGGTCCTTCTCTTGCTTAGAAAATTTCAGGAGCACATTGTACACAGCAATAGCAACATTGTGTGATGACCAACTTGATAGACTTAGTTCTTCTCAGCAATGCAAGGTTCTAAGACAACTCCAAAAGGCTCATGATGGAAAATGCTATTCTCATGCAGAAAAATGGAATCTGAATGCAGATCAAAGCATACTTTTTGCTCTCTTTTTTTGTTTGTTTATTTTGCTTTGTTTTTTCTTCCTCATGGTTCATTCCATTGGTTCTAATTCTTCTTTACAACATGACTAATGTGAAAATATGTTTAATATGAATATATATATATATATATATATATGTATATATATATGTAGAGCCTATAGCAGATTGCACACTATCTTGGGGAGGGGTGAAGGGAGGGAGGCAGAGAAAATTTAAAATTCAAAAGCTTGTAAAACTGAATGTTGAAAACTAAAAATGAATTATTTTTTAAAAGAAAATTTCAATGTTCTTTGATCCATGCAATGACCAAATGTGACTTTAGAGGAATGATGATGAAATTTACTTCTTACCTCCCAAAGAGAGAAGATGAGATAGAAGAGTGAAATGAAACATGTTTCCCCATATGGCCAATATGTTGGTTTCTTTTACTTGACTAAACCTATTACAAAGCAGAACTCTATAGTTGGGGGGATGAGGAAGAGAGGGAAGGCATTAATTGATGGGAAGTTCCAGATACAAAAAGAATGAAAAGACCATCAATAGAACACAAAAATGTACAAGAGAATAAGGGAGATTCAGAATGGGCCATGGAAACAAACTGGTCAATTTTGTTACTATCTTGATACATCTAATATATACTTCTTTTCAAACAAACTGCATGTAATGGAAGGTCTTAGCTTCACAATTCTTTTTTTGGCTTTTTTTTTTTTTCGGTATTTGGTATTTGTGACTATTTCCAGTTTTTTACTATCAAGTTTCATAAGAAGAAATTTTTTTAATGAAAGAATTTCAGTGGCTCCCTATTGCCTCTAGGATAAATTGCAGGCTCTCTGTTGAACATTTAAAACCCTTCTGACTTGACAGGAGAAGATGGTGGCACCTGGTGAGTCTGGGATGCTCCAGTAGGTATGCTGCTTCACCACTTCAGCAGGCAGACCCTTTGCTAAACTCGTCAGGCCTCCAATTCGAGTGTATGGTCTAGAAGGTCAATATGCTACTGCTCTTTATTCTGCTGCATCTAAGCAGAATAAACTGGATGTGGTAGAAAAGGAGTTATTCAAAATAACAAAACTTTTGAAGGATCCCAAAATGATTGACTATATTGTGAATCCCCATATAAAACGTTCAATTAAAATAAAAACCCTAAGTGACGTAATAGCGAAAGAGAAGTTTTCCCCCATCACAATCAACCTCATGAAATTACTTGCTGAAAATGGTCACTTAAACAATACCCCTGGAGTCATTTCAGCATTTTCTACCATGATGAGTGTGCATCGTAGAGAAGTATAGTACTCAGTCACTACTGCATCTGCTTTAGATGATGCAACTGTTTCAGAGGTAAAAACAGTCCTTAACAGCTTCCTAAGGAAAGGCCAACTCCCAAAGTTGGAGGTTAAGACTGACCCTTCAATCATGGGAGGAATGATTATTCGTATAGGATAGAAATATGTCGATACGTCCGCAAGAACCGAGATCCAGAAGCTAAGCAGGATTATGAAGGAAGCTGTTTGAAAGTAACATTTTTCCACAGCTCATCGATGAAACTTCCAAAAATTGTGGAAAAAATAAAGTACTTGCAAAATTTCAAAAAAAAGAAAACCCTTCTGGCTTCAACATCTATTTCCAGGCTGACTCAACACTATCTTCCCATCCCCCCAGGCATTTGATGCCCCCTAGATGTTCTCTCCCATTTGCCCAGGCTGTCCTATCAGCCTGGACTGCTCTGTCTTCCTACCTTTCTCTTTCGGGATCCTTAGCTTCCCTCAAGACTAAATTCAGGTACCACCTGTGCTACACTTTTATTCTGCTCCTGAAATTATTTTGTACTCAGAATGATTTTAAAGTGCTAAGCACACTGTATAAATGTTATGTTTATTTTATCTATGTACATATGGTTTCCCCCTAGTTAAGGAGTACTTAACCTTTTTGTGAGCGTCCTGGACCTCTTGTGGTGGTCAGTCTGGTGAAGCCTATGGACCCCTTCTCAGAATCACATTGAATGCATAAAATAAAATATGAAGAAAACCAATTATATTAAAAGAAAGATTGATTTTTCTCCTATCCGAGTTCATGGACCTCATTTTAAGAACTCCTCCCCTAGAAGAATGTATGTTCCTGAAAGAAAAGAAATGTTTCTATTTCTACAAGTTAGCACAATGCCTGGCACAGAGTAGGTGCTTAAAAAATATTTGTTCCCCGAATCAGGAGCAAAAAACACTTTTGCTACTGCAATAGGAGAAATCGGAAATGGATCTAGAGAAGGGCTTTCCTTGGTCAAAGGTCTCCTGAGTCAAGTTATCCTAAACTGGGGCCTAGGAACCTTCTGGAATACTACCATCCTCAAAAAAAAAAAAAACTCTTCAGATCAGAGGGACATGTATTTTTCCCATTCTTCAGCCTTTATCAGTTGGGTTTGCTCAAAGTAATGGCTTCCTCTGGGTTCCCAACTAGCTTTTCTTGGAACTCTGCTTTGTTTTGTCAAAGTAGATCTTTGTACTTCTTTTGTTATTCATGCCCAAAGTCTTCAATTTTTACTTTTCACAAAAACTGATTTTAGGCAATTGTCTCACATTATTATCAATGATACAAAAGCCTCCTTTCCCTCTACCCCGCAAACAAACCTGCCTCTCCTGGGGACTCTGGATCACAATTGGAGACTTCATTCAAATACAGTTCCTAGGCATTATATGATTTATGGTCAACATACCATCCAGATTGACTTTATAGTAGCCTGACCACTGGACCCAGATGGCTCTGGAGGAGAAAGTGAGGCTGGTGACCTTGCACAGCCCTCTTTCACTCAAATCAAAGTCAACTGAAAGTCATGTCATCATTTCCCTGATGTCATGGTCCTCTTCAAGAACCAAGGACAAACACCACCATAGTGGCCTGAACAGTGTTCAATTAACCCTATCTCCCCAAACCCAGAGTGCTTGTTTTGTTTCCTGGGTCTGTATAACTCTACCAGGAACCTGTGGGGCTAGACAGCATTCTGCTGATCGAAGCTCTTCTGCAAGGGTACCCACAACTGAAGACACCCTTACCAAGGTCCTGGAGACTGTTACTCTGCTAAAGCCCTTTCAGATTTCTGAGGTCCCAGCATAGGTGGAAACTAAGTGGGATGTACAGGTATCTCCCCCACCTCTTCCCAGTGACAGCCAAAGCCCCAGCAGCTCATGGCTGTTCTAGGCTGGGTCAAGTGGAAAAGCTGGAATATTGGTGCAGGGTTCCTCAAGGGAATGCTCTCTGGATATGAAGTCAGGGGTTCTAGACTCTTGCAGGGGTCACTCGATTTTAAAACAGCTTTCCAAATTTCACCACCCAGAATCAGGAAATTCAGCCAGTAGCTCAATGTCTCTATTACTCTTTCACTTCTACTCCCCACTTCTATTCCCAGTGGCCATGTTGCCCAAGCACCTATGTTCCCTTCCAAGAGGATCCCAGGATCTGGAGATGAAGAGGTTCTTGACCCCCTTTTCCAGGAGAGTGGCTGGGCTGGAGGCCAAATCCCCTGCTGGGATTGATGGATGGAAGGAGTATGAAGAAGTTATCTAGTCTAAGACCCTCCTTTTGCAGATGGGGAAAATGAGGCACAGGGAGGGAAAAATTGTTCTCAATCTCCATTCTTCTAGACTTCTGACCTTCCTATAGACCATTCCCATGGCTGGAATGGAAAAATCTTAGGTCTACTTGTAGAATCCTCTTTCCTTAAAACTCAGCAGAGGAACCCCACTCTAATTAAATCCTTTCTTATCTACCTACCCAAACTTCCACCCACAATGGAAAGTGATCCCTCAGCCTTCATGTATTATTCCTTTAAAAATGCCTGGAGTACTTCACCAGTAGTCTTCTTTGCTACTCCCTATCTTGCTCCAATCTCCCATCGAAGAAATGTAAGATTCTTGAGGCCCTGAGGCTGGGTCACTTCAGTTTTTCTCATTCCACAACCTAGCATAGTACAGGTTTCTTGGCCCTTAATAAGTTTGTTGAAAATAAAAACGCATTAGTAAATTTTTTTTTTAAAAAAAAAAAAGAAGTTTGTTTAACTGAGGGTTGTCTATATTCCAGCCACAGGGGTCTCTTCCCTCCCTCTTCGGGCTTCCCCCCATCCACCCCCCCACCCCGGTTCTCCATAGTCCCTTTCCCTGCTTTACCCTTCTCACCCTAATGCCCTTAGCCTATCCCTGAATTAGGAATCTGTGGAATTCCAGTTGGGGCAGTTGGCTCGAGTATGCCCGACCTTTCCACATTTGTGACAGGTGCGCACAGGCGTGGGCTTCCATCCCCAACCCGTCCCCGATGACTGGACTTCCTTCTTGGATGTGGCCTCCCTTCCGACAATGTGGCCTTTCTGGGTGCTTTTCTTGGGCCCCTTCCCAATGGGGGACGCCTGCACTTGGGAGAACCAGGGCCAGATCCCGGGCCCGGGTCGGGATCCGGGACCCGACCCTGGATGACGGCTCCGTTGGAAGGAGATCTGGTCCGCCAGAGCGGCCGCCTCCATGGCTGTTTTGGGCTGCTGGGCCAGCACCAGCTGGCAGAGCTGATCTGGGAGGTGATCCACCACGTGCTCGAGTCGGATTAGCTCTATCACCTCCTCGCGCGTCATCGCCCCGGCCTTCTCTATCCAAGCGCCAACCAGCCCCGTCACCTGGGCTGCGAAGTCCGTGTAGGGCTCCCGGGGCCGGGGCCGCAGGCGGCGCAGCTGGCGCCAAAATAACTCTGGCCCGTAGGTGAAGCTGGGACTCGTCTTCTCCTGCGAAGCGGTCCAAGTCAGTGGGCGCGCAGCCCCACCCCGCGCCTCCTGCTCTGGGGAGACCCTTAGATGCTCCCCATTCAGGCCCGACGGCATGGAACGCCGGTTCGTAGCCTTGTGCAGCTCCCGCGGAGAAGCACACTCGGGTGCTTTTAGGAATGTTCTGGGCTGCTCGCCCTCCTCGGAGGGCGGGCCTTTGGAGCTGCCCTCCCCAAGGTTCTCCAGGACGAGCTCCAGCCGCTTGATCGCTTTGCCTCTTGCCCTCCAGCCAAACAGCTTCCGGGAGCTGCCGGGGACTCCTGGTCTCTCAGAGGCTGGACAATCATCGCTCTCACCGTTGCCCGGCCGCTCTGCGGAGTTGGAGGAAGAGTCGGGGCGCTCTACCTCAGCCTCGGCCTTGTTCATCTTCCCCTGCGTCTTGCCTCTCCCGCCTGTGGCTCCGCTTCGTCGGGCTGCAAATCCCCCAACCCTCGCTTGGTCCCTGCTGGCCTCTGTGGGGGAGAGAGGTTTCACTTCCAAGTCCTCCTGGGCAGACCCCGCGTCCTCCCAGCCTCCTCCAATCCCTGAATGAGGCTGGGCCGCCTTGACCGAGGTGTGAGTCCTCCTGATCGTCCGCCTCGTCGCCCCCGAACTCTCCAATAGCCAGCTACGAAGGTCCTTGGTGGTGGCAGACTTGGGGACTTCTCGGCCCAGCACTCTATAAACTGCCTTTAGGTCCTTCTTGGACATTACCTAGATCTACTCGACGTTTAGGGTCTCCGTGGCCTCCGGATCTGCCTCCTCAAACAGCGCTTCTGTGTCCTTTTGAGCAGGAGCCCCTAATGTGGAGTTCTCTGCAGGCTGCAACAGGATCTCAGACTCACTTTTCTGAAACCTGGGCCTGCCCTGCCGCCGCCTTTGCCGGTGCAACTGAAAAAACAAAACCCAGAGGCTCGGCATAGCGTTGGCAGCTGGAAGTCCAAGACTTTTTCTCCTCTGGGTTCCTCCCCTACCTCCTTACCAAGGTGGCCAGGAAATTTAGGGGCTTCCCTTTTCCTGGACCACCGGCAGCACAAATTGCTAATGTCTTCAGGCCCAGGACAAAGTTGGGTTGTTAAAGCTTCACTGGGGAGTTAGGGGGAAGAAAGCGACTGAATTCACGCAGGCCTAGAGACCTTCAGTTAATCTTGTCAGACCCTATCTGACCCTCTCATTTCCACCCTATTCAGTCCTGGGGTGGTTTCTTCCCATTTCTGCTGTCCAGTGGGTCAAAGAGCGAGTCTTTCATACTTCTACCAGTCACTGCGATGTTTAGGGGGCTGATGGGGCTTTTAGATGCTAGTGGGGCATCCCTAAACCCTAAAGGTCTCCTTCGAACCCTTCCCAGGAAGCCATTAAAATTTCAACCAACCCACTCAGGCTCTAAGAAAGGGATACTCCGGAGCCCAGCCCTGAGTTGAATGAGGGAAAGGCTTTCTCACTAGGCAGACCTCCGAAGCCTGAAGGCAGCAGAGGCTCCTGAATCTGGGGTTTTCTATCCAGCGGCAGGAGTAAAATGTCATAAAATCAGACGTCAGAACTGGAAGAGACCTTAGAACGTAGAACACTGTACATGGAATGTCAGAGCTGGGAAGGATTTTAGAATGTCAGAGCCAGAAAGGTTGCCTGAGAGACCATCCTGTCCAACTCGCTCATTTTGCTAATAAGGAGGCTAGAGGCTGGAGAAGTGTCTGGAATCGCCAAGCTGGGGGCAGTTGCCTCCTGGAAAAGAGAGAAAGAAAAAGAGGGAGGAGACTGGAACGAACTTGTTTCTAGCAGCTGCAGGTTCTTCTCTGTCCTTATCTACTTTATACTCCAGTCTAAATGGATTCCACACTGAACGTATCCTATGTTTTCCCTAAGTCCAGAAAGGACTAAACCTTTCTAGCTCTGCCCATGAAAATGTTTTGGTGACGCTGAAAGTGCCCTGTCTCCATGAAGTCTTTAATCCCAATTAAACAAATTTTAAATATGTAAGACTGCAACATATTACACACTACTATGTGTAAAACACTGTGCTAGGTTCTGGGGATACCAACATTTTTTAAATGGTCTCTGTCCTCAGGAAGCTTACATCTTACTGGAGGGTGTGTGTGTGTCTGAGTGTGAGTGTGAAGATACAACACATAGTAAGCAGTACCTAAAAGACCTGTGTGGAATTTCCTCTACTTTTCCAGATTGCTATTTATAGCCTTAAACTGAACAGCCTTGCTGTTCAGTCATTTTCAGTCATGTTCAACTATCCGTGAATGCATTTAGGGTTCTCTTGGCAAAGGTGCTGGAGCAGTTTGCCAATTCCTTCTCCAGCTCACTTTACAGGCAAACAGGGTGAAGTGACTTGCCCAGGCTCACACAGCTAGGAAGTGTCTGAGGCCAGATTTGAACTCAAAGATGAGTCTTCCTGACTCCAGGCCCAGCACTCTGTGCACTATGGTGCCACCTTGGTATTCAAAAGTTTGTGTTAGGGTGACTTTTTTCTCTGTCATTGTTTTATCTATTACTCCCTCCCATTCAGGATTCTAGGCATCCTTAATATATGGATTTTCTCCTTGTAGAAATCAAACTTAAGTAAGAGACCAAACTCATAAATGGAACTGGATTCCCATGGTATTTATTGTCTATTACCATGGTCAGTGGCAGCTGCCATTTTAGGAAATTTCTTTCTTTAATAGAATAAACATTTGTATTTAGTATGAGGTTTTGTGACCCTTAGGGCAGCGAGATAGCATAATGGATAGAGTGCTAGGCCTGGAGTCAGGAAGACTCGTCTTCTCTAGTACACATCCAGCCTCAGCCACTTACTAGCTGTGTGATCCTGGCAAGTCACTTAACCTTGTTTGCCTCCATTTCCTCATCTGTAAAATGATCTGGAGAAGGAAATGGCAAACCACTCTAGCATCTTTATCAAGAAAATCCCAAATAGGGTCACAAAGAGTCAAAAAGACTGAATAACAATTATAACCCTTTCTGATTTCATGTTGAGGTAATGGTTTCTTTAAAAGTTTATGAAAACCCTTTGTAATTCTTAGCTTGCCTATTAAAGGTCAATTGTTTTTCCCCTTGGTAATTTTTGGTAAGAAGTCTTACTGGGCAAGCTTTTCCCACACCAGCCCTCCAGAAAATCCTACCTCAAAGTAATTCTGAGAATAGTTATGAGAATCTGCCCTAAGAAGAGCCGATTTGTCCTCCTGAAGACCAATCACAAGTTCAGAAAAGTTGTCCATGAGCTGAGCCACCTGAATCTTGGCCAGTTAGTGCCCCCAAGACCTTCACAGGCAAATGAGAATGAAGGCCTTACCTACATCCCAAGTGAAGCTTTTTCATCTATGTAAGCAAAATAATTCAGCCTCAGATTGGTAGATCTTCCTTTGATAGATGTGGGAGCTTGCTGTCTGTGTGGAGAAAGAAAGATTCCTCCTTGTCAGAAGCATTCTAGCATCCCTTTTTATCTTCTTTGGACTAAGCCAGCAGTCATCATTCAATAGATTCTACCTGAACAGATAAGCTATGCATTGTACTCTGATTTCACTTTAGTGCTATGGTAGGAGCACACCATACAACCATCCATTTAGAGAATATTTGCAGCTCAATGGTGGGGCATGGCCTAGGGAGCGTAGTCACCTCTCCAGCCTCTAAAATTAGCCCCTCTAACTGAGGATAGAGAGGCTTATAGAGTTTAAATGAGTTGCCCATTATTTCACAGCCACTGTCAGAGATAATATTTGAACCTAGGTCTTGCTCCAAGTCTATCATTCTATCTGCTAGTTCAGGTTGGCTTTCTAATATGCATACAGATAAGTAGCTACAAAATAATTTGAGAAGGGAGAACACATCAAAACTAGGGGAATGAAAGAAGAGCCTCTGAGATCCCAAGCCCAGAATTCACTTTGCTTTGAGAGAGGCTTATTAACATTTGGATGATTCACCACCTGAGACAAGTCGGGGTGGGGATTACTAAATCTGAGTCAAAATGCAGAGATTTCCCCTTGAATCCGTTGTGCAGTAGCGGATGGAGCACCAAACAGAGCATTAAAGGAATGGTTTTGGCCTCAGCTGTGTAAAGGATGGGTTAGAGCAGGGAGAGACTCTCCATTTGGATGGTATTATAAGAGTCTAAGAAAGAGGTATTGAAAACCTAACCTAAGCTGGAGGTGGTTTGCATGTATATAAGGGGGAAGGGATCATATGGGAGACCAAAAAAACTTGGCAATAGATTGAATGTTGGGAGTGAGGGAAGGAGAAGCAAGAGTGAAGGACAGCTTCTGAGGTGATGAATCTAGGTGATTGGGATCATAGTGGTGACCTCTACTGAAATCAGGGAGTTTATTGCAGAGACAAATTTAGAGAAAATGATGAGTTAGATTTGGGATATATTGAGTTTGAGATGACAATGAGATTAGGACCCTGCAGCTGGAATTTGGATTCCAAAATTCAGGAGAAAGATTAGGGCTAAACATATAAATCTGAGACTCATATGCAGAGAGTAGATCATTGAACCCATGGGAGCTGATAAACAAAGGGATTATGTGGAATGAGAAGAGCAGAAGACCCAAGAAGAGCCTTGAGGGAAAAGAATCAGAGAGCCTCTTCTCCCCAAGCCAAATTCTACATTTTCTCCTTCTCAGAAAAGGACCTGTCCATCTATTCCTTTACTGAGATAAGAGAGGCCTTCCTTGTGAGTTCTCTTCTCTCCTACTCTACATCTCAAGACTCCTTTATATCAGCCCCCTGCCCCATTTTCTCCTTTGATCTATTCTTCAAGGAAGTGGTGTTCCTTCTCCTTGCCAAGACCAGCTCTTCTTCCACACTTGATCCATCACCTCCCATCTCCTCAGCAGAGGTTTACATGATTCCCTCAATCATCCCCTCTATCCAAGTCCATTGCAACTGCTGTTAAAGACTTAGGAGATTATCACAGAAAGGGCAGAGAGGCTATGCTGAAAGTCGTTGGTCTTTATCTGGCACATTTTAACTCACACATGTGACATTTGAGACTCGAGGACAGGACATATTTGGATCACAGTCACCGGAGAGACAAGGACCAGGATACACATGAGAATCAGCCAGTACAAGGGAATCTGTAGGTTTGGGGAGGCAATCATCTGGCCAAGGCAGGGGGGAAGAAGGGGATCAATGATTCTAGGAGAGATGGCCCTTGTGACCTTGAGCACGAATTGTGATAATTACTCCTCCAAATTTAGTGCACACTCAAAGCTATTCCTTGTTGCAGCCTTGGGAAAGGTCCTTGATGTTTCATAGGAAAGGGAAGGCACAACCGATTGTCTTCCCACCTCTGCTGTCACAGTAAGGAAGCATCCAGGGATTGGCTAGGATGCTGGAAGTTTTTAGCATGAAAAGTTCAGGTATAGAGAATCCCAACAAAAGGAATAGGGCAAGTATTCCAGCCAGAAGGAGAGATCGCATCTAGAGCAAAGATACCTGTCCCAAGGAAGACCAGACTCAGAAAAACAGAGATTTCTGTCAATACTCATTGCTTCCACTTTCTTTCTACTTTCTTCTCAGTCCCTTGTAATCTGAATGTTAACCCCATCATTGGACTGAATTTGCTCTCTCAGAGGTTACTAACAATCTCTTTATTGTTAAATCCAATGTTTTCCCCCTTCATTCCCCATCCTTCTTTACCTCTCCTTAGTGTTCAATACTGTTCAACTCTGCCCCTTTCTGGATAAGTCCTCTTCCCTCAGCTTTCATGGTGCTGCTCTCTTGGTTCTTACCTTAGCTCTCTGAACCCTTATCTCCTTTGCTTGATCGTCACTGATATCCTACCCTGACTGTAGATGTCATCAAAGGCTCTGTCTCGAGCCCTCTTATTTTTCCATACCCTCTCTATCATGTTCTCATAGGTCTCATGAGTTCAATTATCATCTCTTCACAGATAGCTACAAAGTCCATATAGCCTTTTAAAAATTCTTTTTTTTTGAGGGGCAGAGTCAAGATGGCAGAGAGAAGCCAGGAAGCTGCCTGAGCTCTCCCCAGTTTCCCTCAGGAACAATGTTAAATCAAGCCTCTGAATGGATTCTGGAGTGACAGAACCCACAGAAAGATGGAGTGAAACAATTTTCCAACTTAAGATAACTTAGAAGGACTTCAGGAAAGGTCTGTCTCACTTGGGTAAAAACAGAGCACAGCCCAGCACACACAGTGTCTGGGCAAGGCAGTCAGGAGCTCTTAGCCACAGCATAGATCAATGACCAAGGCCTCTCAGTCCTGGCTCAGCAGGCCAGCAGTGAGGACTCCAGCCCCAGCACAGAAGGCAAATTGCAAGCCTTGAAACCCCAGCACAACAGACTTAATGAGGCTGGGCTGCTCCCAGCACAGTGGGCAAGCTGCAAGCATCTGAGACTCCTGTGTGGAAAGCCAGTGACCAGGCCCCTGGCCCCCAGCATAAGAAGTTTAGGATAGTGCCCCATGTGCTCCAGCAACAGAACTCAACTTTAAAAGTCATGAAGTAGGGGTGCGGAGCCAAGATGGCAGCTGGAAAGCAGGGACTTGCTTAAGCTCTCCCCCAAGTCCCTCCAAACACCTGTAAAAATGGCTCTGAACAAATTCTAGAGCTGCAGAACCCACGAAATAGCAGACAGAAGCAGGTTTCCAGCCCAGGATGGCCTGGATGGTCACTGGGAAGGGTCTATCACATGGTGCTGGGAGCAGAGCACAGTCCAACATGGGCTGTACCAGGACAGACCAGACCAGGAGTCAACCAGAGCAGGCCTTAGGGCCATGAATCACTGAGCTGTGGCAGCTACCAGACTTCTCAACCCACAAACGCCAAAGACCACAGAGCAGATTAGTGGGTAAACTGCTAGATGGGGCTAGAGAGCAGTCAGGCTGTCAGCCCTGGGGGTGGTGGAGGTGGTACAGTGGTGGTGTCAGCAGCAGCAGAAAGCTCCTGCAGCTGCTTCCCAGGCTCCAGTGTTGGCTGCTTCCAGAGTCCCTGGCTCACACAGTGGAAGGAATCTAACAAATTATCAGAAAAGGAGTGCAGGGCTTGCTTTGCCCTACTTGGATCTGGGCCACAATCCTGGTTGGTGGTTCTTGGGGGAGGAGGAGCACTGCTGTGGCAGAGCTTGTGGTGACAGTGGAGTAGAAGTAGCTCTGAAAACAGCAGCACAGCCCCTAAAGCTTAGGACAAAGCATTCTGTACTCTATAAACAGTCATACCCTGACAAAAAGCTCAAAGGTCAAGTAGTGGTCTGGGAACATGGCCAGGCAGCAAAAAAGGATGCAGACTCAGACTCAGACTCAGACTCCAGAATCTTTTTTTGGTGACAAAGAAGATCAAAAACATACAGCCAGAAGAAGTCAACAAAGTCAAAGAGCCTACATCAAACGCCTCCAAGAAAAATATGAATTGGGCTCAGGCCATGAAAGAGCTTGAAAAGGATTTGGAAAAGCAAGTAAGAGAAGTAGAGGAAAAATTGGTAAGAGAAATTAGAGTGATGCAAGAAAAACATGAAAAACAAGTCAATGACTTGCTTAAAGGAGACCCAAAAAATACTGCAGAAAATAACACCTTAAAATAGACCAACTCAAATGGCAAAAGAGCTCCAAAAACCCAATGAGGAGAAGAATGCCTTGAAAGGCAGAATTAGCCAAATGGAAAAGGAGGTCCAAAAGACCAAAGAAGAAAATACCACCTTAAAAATTAGATTGGAGCAAGTGGAAGCTAATGACTTTATGAGAAATCAAGATATGATAAAACAGAACCAAAGGAATGAAAAAATGGAAGACAATGTGAAATATCTCATTGGAAAAACCACTGACCTGGAAAATAGATCCAGGAGAGATAATTTTAAAATTATTGGACTACCTGAAAGCCATGATCAAAAAAAGAGCCTAGATATCATCTTTCAAGAAATTATCAAGGAGAACTGCCCAGATATTCTAGAGTCAGAGGGCAAAATAGAAATTGAAAGAATCCACTGATCACCTCCTGACAAAGGGTCCCAGAAAGAAAACTCCTAGGAACATTGTCGTCAAATTCCAGAGCTCCCAGATCAAGGAGAAAATTCTGCAAGCAGCCAGAAAGAAACAATTTGAGTATTGTGGAAACACAATCAGAATAATACAAGATCTAGCAGCTTCTCCATTAAGGGACTGAAGGGCTTGGAATATGATATTCCAGAGGTCAATGGAGCTAGGATTAAAACCAAGAATCACCTACCCAGCAAAATTGAGTATCATGCTCCAAGGCAAAATATGGATTTTCAATAAAATGGAGGAATTTCAAGCTTGCTCAGTGAAAAGATCAGAGCTGAATAGAAAATTTGACTTTCAAACACAAGAATCAAGGGAAGCATGAAAAGGTAAAAAAGAAAGGAACTTACTAAAGTTGAACTGTTTTGTTTACATTCCTACATGGAAAGATTATGTGTGTAATTCATGAGATGTTTCTCAGTGTTAGGGTGGTTGAAGGGAATATACATATGTGTAGCCAGAGGGCACAGGGTAAGTTGAATATGAAGGGATGATATCTAAAAAAATAAAATCAAATTAAGGGATGAGAGAAGAATATATGGAGAGAGGGAGAAAGGGAGAGATAGAACAGGGTAAATTATCTCACATAAAAGTAGCAAGAAAAAGCATTTCTGTTGGAAGGGAAGAGGGGGCAGGTGAGGGGGAATGAGTGAATATTGCTTTCATCGGATTTGATCTGAGGAGGGAATAACATACACACTCAGCGGGGTATCTTACCCCACAGTAAAGTAGGGGAAAGGGTATAAAAACGGGGGGATGATAGAAGGGAGGGCAGATAGGGGGAGGAGGTAATCAAAAGAAAACACTTTTGAAAAGGAACAGGGTCAAGGGAGAAAATTGAATAAAGGGGGACAGGATAGGATGGAGGGAAATATAGTTAGTCTTTCAGAACATGAGTATTGTGGAAGTATTTTACATAATGATACATGTGTGGCCTATGTTGAATTGCTTGCCTTCTTAGGGAGGGTGGATGGGAAAGGAAGAGGGGAGGGAATTTGGAACTCAAAGTTTTAAAAACAGATATTCAAAAAAAAAGTTTTTGCACGCAACTAGGAAATAAGATACACAGGAAATGGGGCATAGAAATTTATCTTGCCCTACAAGAAAGTAAGGGAAAGTAGGACAGGAGGGGAGTGGGGTGACAGAAGGGAGGGCTGACTGGGGAATGGGGCAACCAGAATATATGCCATCTTGGAGTGGGCAGGAGGGTAGAAATGGGGAGAAAATTTGTAATTCAAACTCTTGTGAAAATCAATGCTGAAAACTAAATATATTAAATAAATAAATTTTTAAAAAAGAAAAAAGGAAAAAGGACCCACATATACAAAAACGTTTATAGTAGCTCTTTTTGTGGTGGCAAAGCATTGGAAATTGAGGGGATGTCCATCAATTGGGGAATGGCTGAACAAGTTGTGGTATATGAATGTAATGGAATACTATTGTTCCATAAGAAATGATGAACAGGCAGATTTGAGAAAAACCTGGAAAGACTTAAATGAACTGATGCTGAGTGAAGTGAGCAGAACCAGGAGAATATTGTATGCAGTAACAGCAACATTGTGCAATGACTGACTTCATTAGACTTGTCTCTTCTCAGCAATTCAATTATCTAAGACAATTCCAAAAGACTCATGATGGAAAATGCTAGCCACATCCTGATAAAGAACTATGGAGTCTGAATGCAGATCAAAACATACTATTTTCTTTTTTTGTTTGTTTTTTCTTTCTCATGGTTTTCCTTTTTTGTTCTGATTCTTTTTTCACAACATGACTAACATGGAAATATGTTTAATATGATTGTACATGCATAACCTATATCAGATTGTATGTTGTCTTTGGGAGGGGGGAGGAGTGAGAAGGAGGAAAATTTAGAACTCAAAATCTTATAAAAGTAAATGCTGAAAACTAAAAATTAATTAATTTTAAAAATAAAAAATTCTAATAAGAGCGAAGACTCAAAGAAAGAAAGAAAGAAAAATAAATAAATAAATGGATGAATACAAACTAAGCACTAAAAAAAAGGTGAGCAGGCAGATTTCAGAAAAACCTAGACTCACATGAACTGATGCTGAGTGAAGTGAGTAGAAGCAGGAGAACGTCATACACAGCAACAGTAACATTGTGTGATGATGAACTATGATAGACTTGGCACTTCTCAGCAATACAATGATCCAAGACAATTCCAAAAGACTCATGATGGAAAATGCTAACCACATCAAGAGAAAAAACTATGGAGTCTGCATACAGATTGAAGCATACTATTTTTACTTCTTTTTTTGTTTCTTCTTTCTCTTGGTTTTTCCCTTTTATTCTTTCACAACATGACTAATGTGGAAATATGTTTAACATGGTTGTACATGTATAACCTATATCAGATTGTTTGCTCTCTTGGGGAAAGGGGAGGGAAGAAAGGGAGGAAGAAAAGTTTGGAACTCAAAATTTTACAAAAAATGAATGTTGAAAGCTATCTTTATATATAGTCCAAAAAATAAAATACTTTTAAGGAAAAAAAATTCTTTTTTTTCAATCAACAACAATGCCTTCTTGTCTTTCTCTTCCGACACCCCTCCCCGCAACAAGAACTAAGGAAAACCAGAATCCTTGTTACAAACATGTGCAGTGAAGCAAAACAAACTTTCACATTGGCCATGTCCAGAAATTTTTTTAGATATACATATACATTATACATGTATGTACATAAATATGTATATGTGTATACATGTGTGTATGTGTGTGTCTGATTCAGTAGGTGAGTAGCCTCTGTTTCATCATTAGTTGTCTGGAATTCTAGTTGGTCATCATACTGATCAGAATTCTTAATTCTTTCGAAGTTGTCTTTACCATACTGTTGTTTTTGTATTAATTGCTCTCCTGGTTCTGTTTACTTCATATTGCATCAGTTCAGATGTCTTCCCAGATTCCTCTGAAATTATCCCCTTCATCAATTCTTACAGAACAATAGAATTCTACCATATTTATATACCATAACTTAAGGTACCAGACACTGAGGTCCTTACTCAAACTAAACTGCCAAGCATCCAAACTCTGCTTCAGAAAGTGCAACTCAGGTGGGCTGGCCACACTGTTTGAATGCAAAATGCATGCTTGCCACAAAGACTATTTTATGGAGAACTCACACAAGGCAAGCCTTCACATGGTGGTCAGAAGAAGTGATACAAGGACACTCTCAAGGTCTCTCTCAAGAACTTTGGAATTGATTGTGTGACATGGAAGACATTGGCACAGGACCCCTCAGCATTGCATGTCCACATCAGAGAAGGTGCTGTGCTCTATGAGAAAAGCAGAATTGAAACAGCTCAAAGGAAACCCAGGATGCTCAACTTTGAAGCATCTACCCCAAATATTCACATGGACTATTTGTGCCTGACCTGTGGTAGAGTACTCTGAGCTTGTATTGGCCTGGTCAGCCATAGTCAGACACATTGAATCTTGACTTAAACATAGTGATGTCATTTTGGTCCTCTTTGAGAATGAAGGACAACAACCAACCAACCAACCCCACTTCTTCATGGGCACCCCCTCAGATTCCTATAATTTGCTGCCTCAAAAAAAGAACTATAGATATTTTCCTACATCCTTTGGGTTTGTTTTGCTTGGAACCAATCCTTCTCTCAAAATTTTCCTCTTCCAAATCCATATATCTAGCCTTATCATCTCTCCTGAATTCCAGTACCAAACCACCAAAAACTTGCTGGATATCTCCACATGGATGTCCCAAACTCATTTCAAATTCAACATGTCTGAAATGTAAGTTATCATCTTCTTCTCTTTCTTCCCATCCTCCAAATGTCTGTTTCTGTTTTAGGAATGATTTTCCTTCCAGTCACCTAGGTTCCAAACCTCAGAGTCACTCCTGATCTTCTCTTACCCTTCCCAGCCCATATGTAATCAGCCATCAAATATTGCTTTTTCTACTCTCTAATACCATAACTTGAAGAGAAGGTATGAATCTGCATTGGCAAAAGAATTTCCTTTGTGGGAAACAACTCTAATCCATACCCTTTTTTCCTCTTCAGTGGTTACCACTCTAATGCAGCTGTTTTTCACCTCTCTCTTGGATTCATTGCAAAGGATTCCTAATTGGGCTCCCAATTTCCAGTGTCTCTCCTCTTCAATCCATCCTTCAAGTAGCTACCAAAATAATCTTAAAGCATGGGTTTGATTATTTCACTCCTCTATCAAGAATCTTTAGTATTTCCCTATTGATTCTAGGATACAGTATGAATCCTCAACTTTTCATTTTACTCCCTTCCCAACCTAGCTTCTTCTCACATTTTTAGACATATTTCACACACTCCAATCAGTTAATCAAAAAAAACATTTGTTAAGTGCCTACTATATACCAAGAGCTCTACTGGGGATACAAGAAAAGCAAAAGACAGTTCCTGTCTCAGGGAGTTCACAGTCCAATGGGGGAGACAAGCAAATAAATATGTACAAGCCAGCTATATAAAAGATAAATAAGAAATAATTAGGAGATGGGAGGTGCTAGAATTAAGAAGAGTTGGAAAAGGCTTTTTATAGAAGATGGGAGTTTGGAGGGGATTTAAAGGAAGCCAGGGAGGTGAGTAGTGAAAGCAGAGGAGGGAAAGCATTCCAGGCATGGAATGGGAACAGTCAGAGAAAATTTGCAGAGCTGAGAGATGGAGTGTCTTGTTCATGGAACAGCAAGGAGGCCAGTGTCACTGGATCAAAGAGGACATGGGGGGGAAGTAAGGTGTAACAAGATTGGAAAGAGCATGAAATAATTTCTTTCTTTGTGCCATTCTTCCCTCAGCTCTACTTCTAACTCTTTGGACTTTGCCACTCAAGCTACCTCAGCTGCTATTTCACCCTGGAACTTTCCTCAGCCCCTGGGACCTTCTCACCTCAACACATCCATCATACCCTTTTAGCCTTCTCACCCTGGAATATTCACCTCCCTTTTCTTCAATTGGTGAATTCCTTCTAGGGCTCACCCCATTCTGTTCCATTTTCAGCCAAGACAAACCCAGGGCCTATATGAACATAATTATGAAACACTTTTCACGCAAATAAAGTCAGGTTTAAATAAATGGAAAAATATCAGTTGCTCATGGTTAAGCCGAGCTAATATAATAAAAATGACAATTTTACCTAAATTAATCTATCTATTCAGTGCCATACCAATCGAACTACCAAAAATTATTTTGCAGAGCTGGATAAAATAATAACAAAATTCATCTGGAAGAACAAGAGGTCTAGAATATCTAGGGTATTAATGAAAAGAAATGCTAGGGAAGGTGGCCTAGCCACACCAGATATTAAACTGTACTATAAAGCAGCAGTCTCAAAACTACCTGGTACTGGCTAAGAAACAGAGACATGGATCAGTGGAATAGGATAGGTACACAAGACACAGAAGTCAACGAATACAGCAATCTGCTCTTTGATAAACCCGAAGAATCCAGCTTCTGGCTAAGAATTCACTATTTCACAAAAACCGCTGGGAAAATTGGAAAATGGTAGGGCAGAAACTGGGTATAGACCAATATCCTACACCACATACCAAAATAAAGTCAAAATGGGTTCATGATTTAGGAATAAAGGCTGAAACTATAAGCAATTTGGGAGAGCAAGGAATACTTTACCTATCAGATTTATGGAAAAGAAAAGAATTCATGACACAAGAGATAGAGAACATTACAAAATGCAAAATGGGCTTTCTCAGAGCTGGCCCTCTACATAACCTGAATCTAAAAACCACAATAATTTACAAAGATTGTACTGTTGAGGTTTGGAGTGCTTGGGACACCAAAATACCACATACCAGGTCCTGCCTGAATGAATTTGACTAAAGCCTTCTTTCAGCCAAAGAAAAACAAAGTTTATTAAAGATTCGCTATATTGGTAGACTCTTAGTTGTGGGAAACAGATGGAAGTGATGGGGTTTAGACTCTGGGAGCCCCCTTGAACTCCCTTTGAATATTCCCACTAGATGAGGAGTTTGCCTGAGGCCATAATCCTTTCATTATTGTTAAACCCAAATCTCTAGGCGAGGATACTCTTAAACCCTCCATTGTCTGACTAGTTTCCACCCTTGATCCTATCAAAGTGTCTATGCCCAAATCTGTTACCCTCAAACTAGCCTAGACCTACATTGTCTGTTATCTACCTTAATCCCATTTTCTTGGTTCCTGGAGTCTGACCTCATTCCAGTCCCATCAAGCTCCTCCTTAGACTCCTCCTCAAGACCCTCCCTAAACTCCTCCTCCCATCACCCCAGGACCACATAAATCCCTCCTACAATCTTTGTGTATATAAGTTTCATCTTGCCTCCATGAAGGTGCTCAGATTCCATCTACCTCAAATGGAATCTGGCCCGCTTGTGAAAATAAGCATCACAAAGGGTGAGATTTCTTAAGACAACCCAATATGGCAAATCTGTAATAAACTCTGTCTTTTTCTTTGGCTGTGAGAAGGCTTGAGTCGAATTTATTCAAGCAGGACTTGACATGTTGGTATTTTGGGGTCTCGAGCACCCCTAAAAACATATAGTTCCCTGACCTCATCAGAAGGAGTTTTGTTTCTACAGAATTAAAAGCATCCTTCCCCCTACCCAAACCCAGCTTTAGCAGAATGTAAGTCAGATGACTAGCTCTAATCAGAGCTATGATCTAGCCAAAACCAGACTTCTGAGGGGTGAAAGGTTAGAGGCTTGTGCACATGCTTAACGAGCTGTTTGAGGGAGGTATGACATGGGCAGTTCAGGGGGTTGCATCCGGCCAATGAAGAGACAGGTGGGAGATTCGAATTGGGAGTCAATAAAAATACTGGCATTTGTCTGAGTCCTTGTACTCTCCTGTACTCCACTCAGGGGATGTACCCATATATTCAGAACAAATAAATGTAAAATATAGTTAAAACCTTCCTGGCTTTCCAATGAATATTGCTTATTCCTAGACTAAGTATGTTTCTAACATAAGGAGCCTGAGCATTTGTGTTGCTTGTATTGACAGAATCTGAGCTAGATTGAATTTGAGCACCTTCATGGAGGTAAGATAGATCTTATATACAGAAAGACTGTGGAAGGGTTCTAGGGGTGGCCAAATAGTCTGGGGTGAAAGTAAGAGGGGTTCAGGGAGGATCTTGAGGAGGAGTGGCCAGTAGGTTGGGGTGACTAGAGGTCAGACTTCAGGAACCAAGAGAAAGGGATTAAGCTGAAGGCTACCTGGAGATAAAAGACCATGGAGGGCTAGGCTAGGTTAAGGGAACCAGAGATTTGGGCAAATGCCTGATCAAGTGGGAAGATTCCAGCAGAGTTCAAGGGGGTTGCAAGAGCCTGTACCCCATCAGTACAACTTGATAAGATTTATGTGGGTCTGAATTTGAAATATTTTAAAAATGAACTTCAAACACATCACAACAGGAAAAGAAATCTAATCTTCATCCTCTTAACCTGTGATTTATTTTGGGAAGGATGTAAGAAAAACTGAAATTTTCTAATATAAAGGAGAAATAGCTAAAACTCATACTGAGTAAGAGGTGTTGATGGGCTATCTAGTTCAAGATGTCCAGTAGACAGTTGGTGACACATGAGAGAGGATTTGTTGAGTCATTAAGCAGCATCTGACTCTTCATGATTTCATGGACCATAGAACATCAGGCCCTTCTAACCTCCATTATCTCTTGAAGTCTGTCCAAGTTCATGTTCATTGTTTCTATGACACTATCTATCCATCTCATCCTGCACTGTCCCCTTTTCCTTTTGCCTTCAATCCTTGCCAATATCAGGGTCTTTTCCAGTGAAGCTTTTCTTCTCGTCATGTGGCCAAAGTATTTAAGTTTCAGTATTTGACCTCCACTGAATAGCCTGAATTAATTATGTATTGACTGATTTGATCTCCTTGCTATCCAAGGGACTCTCAAGTCTTCTCCAGCACCACAATTTGAAAGTGTTGATTCTGCATCACTCAGTTTTCCTTATATTCCAACTCTCACAGCCATACCTTGCTACAGGAAAAATTATAGCTTTGACTATATGGACCTTTGCCAGCAAGGTGATATCTCTGCTTTTTAGTATGCTGTCCAGATTTGCCATGGTTTTCCTTCCAAGGAGTTAGCATCTTTTAATTTCATAGCTGCAGTCACCATCCATAGTAATCTTTAAGCCCAAGAATATAAAATCTGACACTGCTCCCATTTCTTCTCCCTCTATTTTTGTCAAGAAGTGATGAGTTGCAAAGATCTTAGTTTTTTTATGTTAAACTTCAAGATGGCTTTTACACTCTCCTAGTTCACCTTCATCAAGAAGTTTCTTAATTCTTCTTCACTTTCTGCCATCAGAATGGTATCATCAGCATGTTTCTTGATTCACAAATTTAAAGACATCCCCACTCCAAATGTTCACATAGACTATTTGTGTCCGACCTGTGGTAGAGCTATCTGAGGTCATGTTGGTTTGATCTGACACAGTTGAACATACATACCTTGACCCTGACACAGTAATGTCATTTTGGTCATCTTCAAGCATGAAGGACAACAACCAACTGCCTGCAAATCTGAGACTGTTGATATTTCTCCAGGCAACCTTAATTCTAGCTTTTGATTCATCCAGCCTGGCGTTTCACATGATTTACTCTGCACATAAGTTAGATAAATAAGGTGACAACATACAGCCTTGTTGTACTCTCTTCCAACCTTAAACCAATCAATTGTTCCATGTTTGGCTCTAACTGTTGCTTCTTGGCCTGCATACACGATCCTTAGGAGGCAAGTTAGATGATCTGGTACTCCTATCTCTTTGAGCATTTGCCACATTTTGTTGTGATCCATACAGTCAAAGGCATTAGAGGATAAGGTGGCACAGTGAGTAGAGCACCCGCCCTGGAGTCAGGAGGACCTGAGTTCAAATCTAGCCTCAGACAGCTGACACGCTTACTAGCTGTGTGACTTAGGGCAAATCACTTAACCCCTATTGCCCTGCCTTACCCCTCAAAAAAAATAAACAGTAGGTAAACAAACCTGAGAAGCATCTTCATAGACATAATTTTGCCTATGGGAGCTGATGAGATTATCACTCGAGAAAGTATAGAGGGACAAGAGGTCCCAGGACAGAGCCTTTGAGTACATCCATGATTTTGGGGCATGACCTGGGAGAAGACTGAGCAAAAATGACTGAGAAGGAGAGGTCGGACAGGTAGGAGGGCAACCAAGGAGAGAACAGTGTCACAAAAATCCAGAGAGGAGAAAGTGTATAGGTGAGCAGACAATTGACAGTGTCAAAGGGAGGTCAAGAAGGATGAGGCCTGATTGAACAATTAAGGCTTTACTGGTAACTTTGGAGAGAATGGCTTTATTTGGATGATGAAATTGGGAGTTAGACTGCAGGCTTAGAAGAGGGTGAAAGGGGGTGAAGTGGAGATTGACAGCTTTCTCAAAGTGTTTAGCTGTGAAAAGAGGAGAAGATGTGGAACAATATCAGGGATGCTCGGATCAGATGCTCGGATCCTTTAAGGGTTAGGAAGATGTGGGTGTGTTTCCAGGAAAAAGACAGAAGCCTGAAGCACCTACAGAGACTCTAAAACTCTAGGTTTGAAGAAGACTGTGGAAAGTTGAAGGTCTCCCTATCTCTACATTCATCTTCACAGATAAAGAGATAGTCCCTAAGTTTTGGGACAGAGGTTATGCAGGGAAGCAGTTAATAGATAGAGATTGAAGATTAGTGAGAGAATGGGGAATGATCAAAAGGGCAAGCTTTGAATCATAAGAAGGAGCAATAAGTAGGGTTTGCTTACTACGGGTTAGGGGGAAAATAAGTTGACTTAGGCTTTCACCTTCCAGGGTCCTTTGATGACTAAGCCCACTGTGAGTGTTGAGACAGCTAAGTCCACTTCCACAGCTTGACACTCCTAGGAGCTAGGGAGCTGGATATGAAGGCTTCCAAGTGGAATGAATGGTAAAGAGATCTGAGACAATTAGGGGCCTGGGTCAGTAATCTGCTGATTGGGTCCCTCTGGCCCAACTGAACCCACAATTGGCAGTCTCTTATAACCTAATCCAAAGATGGAGGAAGGGGTAGAGAGATATCCCTAGATCCAGCAGTTTTGTTGTTGGGCATATACCTTGAATGTGAAAAAGGAAAAAAGAAAGAAAGGAGGGAGGGAGGGAGGAACAGAGGAAGGAAGGAAGGAAGGAAGGAAGGAAGGAAGAAAGGAAGGGAGTGAGGAAGGAAGGGAGGGAGGAAGGCAGGAAAGAAGGGAAGAAGGAAGGAAGGGAGATAGAGGAAGGAAGGGAGGGAGGGAGGGAGAAAGGAAGGAAGGAAGGGAGAAAGGAAGGAAGGAAGGAAAAAAGGAAGGAAGGAAGGAAAGAAGGGAGGGAGGGAGAGAGGAAGGAAGGGTGGGAGGGAGAGAGGAAGGAAGTAAGGGAGGAAGGAAGGAAGGAAGGAAGGAAGGAAGGAAGGAAGGAAAGAAGGAAGAAGAAGAAGAAGAAGAAAGAAAAAAAGAAAAAAGCATTTAATAAGCACCTACTATGTGCCAGGTGCTTTACAACTATCTCATTTAATCATTACAACAACCCTGGGAGCTAAGTGCTATTATTGTTCCCATTTTTAAAGTTGAGGCAAAAAAGGTTAAGTGACTTGCCAAGAGTCACAAAGCTAGTAAGTGACCATGGCCAGATGTGAACTCAGGAAGATGCATCTACCTGACCCAGTAGTTTATCCACTGTACCGCCTAGTCATCTGAGAAAAGTAACTACATTTTGTTAAAAGGTACTATAGGCAATGAATTGGTATCAATACTAAAAGTATATGTATCAAATGGCCCAGCATCTAAATTCTTAAAGGAAAAGTTAAATGAATTATAGGAAAAAAATAGATAGTACAACTACAAGGGGAAACCTAATTTACTCCTCTCAATCCCAGATAAACTAAAAAATAAATAGGAAAGAAATTAAGGGTCTAAATAGAATTTTAGAAAAATTAATTATGACAAACTTCTGAAGAATATTTAATAAGAATAAAAAAATATATTTCTCAGCTGTTCATAGCATATTCACAAAAATTGACCATGCATTTGGGCATAAAAATCTCACAAACAAATGTAGAAAAGCAGAAATATCAAATGTATCTTCTTTGAACCATAATGCAATAAAAACTACATTCCATAAAAGGCCTTTAGAACAAAGATTAAAAATTAATTGCAAACTATATAATTCAATCCTAAAGAATGGATGGGTCAAAGAAAAAATTATAGAAACAATAATTTCATTAAAAATAGTGACAAAAATGAGACAGCATAGCAAAATTTGGGGAATGCAGCCAAAACAATACTTACAAGAAAATGTGTAACTTTAAACTCTTTCATCAATAAAAGAGAGAAAGTACAAATCAATGAATTGGGCATGCAACTAAAAAGAAACCTAGAAAACCAACAAATTAAAAAACTCTGAATCAAATACCAAAATGGAAATCCTGAAAATCAAAGGAAAATTAACAAAATTGAAAGTAAAAAAAAAAAAACTATTGAATCAATAAATACAAACTAAAGGTAGTTTTTTAAAAAATACATAAGCCATTAGCTAATTTGATTTTTTTAAAAAGAAAGAAACCAAATTACCAGCATCAAAAATGAAAAAGGTGAATTCACAACTAATGAATAAGAAATAAAAGCAATTATTAAGAACTATTTCACCCAACTATGTGCCAATAATAGCGACAATCTAAATTAAATGGATGAATATTTATAAAAATATAAACTGTCCAGATTAACAAAACAGGAAATAAAATCCTTACATAGTCCTCTCTTAGAAAAAGAAATTGAACAAGCATAAATCAACTCCCCAAGGAAAAAAAAAGCCCACAACCAGATGGATTTACAAGAGAATTTTACCAAATGTGTAAAGAACAATTGATTCCTATACTACAAAAACTGATGGGAAAAATAAGTAAAGAGGGAATCATACAACTTCTTTACATGATAGGAATATGGAATTGATATTTAAATGAGGGATAGTTAAAAGAGAAAGAAATCTATAGACCCATTTCCCTAGTGAATATTGATGTAAAATTTTAAATAAAAATATTGGCAAAGAGACTACAACAATATGTCACAAAGATCAGAAATGATGACCAGATTAGATTTTATACCAGGAATGTAAGACTGGATGAATAATAGGTAAACTTTTATTAGCATAATTATTAACTATTATTAGCATAACTGACCAAATTAACAAAAATTATAGGATGACTTCAACTGATGCAGAAAAAGGTTTTGATAAAATATAATGCCTATTCCTTTTAGGAACACTAGAAAGGAATAAATGGAGCTTTCCTTAAAATGATAAGTAGTATCTATCTAAAACCAAGAGCAAACATTACTTATAATGGTTATAAGCTAGAATCCTTTCTCATAAGATCAACAGTTAAGCAAGGATACCATTATCACATTACTATTCAATATTATACTGGAAATGCTAACTATAGTAACAACAAGAAAAAGAAATTGAAGAAATAAACAGGCAAAAAGGAAACAAAGCTATCTCTTTTGCAGGCGATATAATGGTTTACTTAGAGAATTGCAAAGAGTCAACTAAAAAAGCAAATCAAAATAATTAACAATTTAAGTAAAATTGCGAGATATAATATAAACTCTCATAAATCATCAGTATTTCTGTATATTACCAATTTAAAATCCAGCAGGAAGAGATGCAAAGAGAAATTACATTTAAAATAGGTACTGATAGAATAAATAACTGGGAAGCTACCTGGCAAGACACATACAGGAACTATATAAACAGAACTACAAAACACTTTTCACCCAATAAAGACATTTAAGTAATTAGACCAATATTAATTGCTCATGAGTAGGCTGAGTCAACATAATAAAAATGACAACACTACCTAAATTAATTTATTATTCAGTGCCATACCAATCAAACTATCAAATAATTCTTTAGATAACTAGAAAAAAAATTTAAATTCATCTGGAGGAACAGAAAAGGTCAAGAATATGAAGGGAATCAATGGGAAGAAAAAAGCACAGGCAAGAAGGGAGCCTAGTAGTACAAGATCTCAAGCTGTACTACAAAGCTGTAGTCACCAAAACATTTTGGTACTAGGTAAGAAAAAGAGAGGTTGGTCAATGGAACAGATTAGGTACACAGTACGCAGAAACAAATGAGCACAGTAACATAATGTTTGATAAACACAAAGATCCCAGCTATCGGGGCAAGAATTCATTATTTGATTTATAAAAGAATTCATTATTTCCAATAATTATTGATTTATAAAAGAATTCATTATTTGATTTAAAAAAAAACAACCATTGAGGAAACTGGAAAGTAGTCTAGCAAAAACTAAGTAAGGACCAACATCTCATATGGTATACTAAGATAAATTCAAAATGAGTACATTATTTAAATGCAAAAGGTGATAGCATAAACAAATTAGTGGAGCCTGGAAGAAATTACCTGTCAGATCTATGGATAGGGGAAGAGTTCATGACCAAACAAAAGATAGAAAGATTTACATGGGACAAAATAGATACTTTACATTACATAAAATTTAAAGTTTTTTGCATAAATGAAATCAATATAACTAATAGAAGAAAAGCAGGAAAGTAGGAGGGGTGGGAATCTTTGCAGAAAGTTTCTCGGATAAAGGTTTCATTTCTAAAATATATAGGGAACGGAGTCAGATTTACAAAAATCAGAGACATTCCCAAATTGCTAAATGATCAAGGATATGAATAAACAGTTTATAGAAAATCCAAGCTAATTAGTTATATGAAAACTGCTCTAAATCAGGTGTCAAATACATGGCCTGTGGGCTGCATGCAGGCCAAAACACTCCCGAGAATTGGGAAATATGTAACAAAAGAAATACAAATATTATAGAACATATTTAATGTTAATGTGTAGTTTTTGTAGTCAATATACAGCCTGCAGAGATCCTTATGTAGGGTTTTGTGGTTCCTGTTTCTAACATAAATGCTCTAAATTACTAATATTTAGAGAAATGCAAATTAAACAACTAAGGTAACACCTCACACCCATCAGATTAGCTAATATGACAAAAAAGGGAAATGATAAATGCTAGAGAAATAGGAGAAACTGTTGTAACTGTGGGAAAACAGGTACACTAATGCATTGTTGGTGAAGCTGTGAACTAGTCCAGCCATTCTGGAAAGCAATTTGGAAATACATCCAAAAAAGCTATTAAATCGTACATACCTGTTGACCCAGTGATATCAATATGAGGTCCATACCCTAAAGAGATCAGAGAAAGATAAAAAGGACCCATATGTACAAAAATATTTATGGTGGCTCTTTGTGGTGGCAAAGATTTGGAAACTGAGGGGATGCCCATCAAATGGGAGATGGCTGAACATGATATGGTACATGAATGCAGTGGAATGCCATTGAGCTATTAAGGAATGAGGAAGGGGATAAGAAAACTTGGGAACACTTGTATGAAATGATGCCAAATGAAGTGAGCAGAACCAGAAGAACAATTTCTACAAAAACAGCAATATTATCAAGATAATTAACTTTGAAAGTCTAAATAACTCTGATCAACACAATGACCAGTCACAATTCCGAAAGGCTCATGATGAAACATGCTATCCACCTTCAGATACGGAGCAGATGGACTTAAATTGCAAATGGAAGGATATTTTCTTCTCCTTCTCTTTCTTTCTCTCTGTCTCTCTCTGTCTCTGTCTCTATCTCTGTCTCTCTGTCTCTCTCTGTCTCTGTCTCTCTGTCTCTGTCTGTGTGTCTGTCTGTCTCTCTCTGTCTCTGTTTCTGTCTCTCTCCCCCCACCCCCCCACCTATCTCTCTCTTTGGCTCTGTGTCTGTTTCTCTCTCTCAGCCTACATAATGTGGGAATTTGTTTTACATGATTATGCATATATTTGTAATGAGTTTTGTTTTTCTTGCCTGCTCAATGGATTGGGGAGGAGGTGTAGGGAGGGAGAGAATTCAGAAATGAAAATAAAACAAGACTGAATTTCTGCATAAGAGTTCAAGGCGTCGTTGAGGAAGCTGAGACACTCTCCAGCGAGACACAGAAAGACAGAGGTATCTGAAGGAGGAAGTAGTTTTAAGGAGTGTGCTCTCTAGCGACAGAGAAGAAACTTGACTATGTATTCAAGGTAAAACTATCTCTGACAAGTAGAATCAATTTGCAGAGAGCACACCCTGGGAGCCCAGATGAGCAACCTGCCCAGCAGAGACCCTCCGCCTGTGAATCAGTACCAACTCTGTCCAATATTTCACACATGATTTTTGTTCCAATTTAATGTTGTCTTCATTTCGCCAGTTGTTGCTTGTGTATACCAAGCCTCAGCTCAAGGCTTTCTTCCCCTGGGAAAAAGAATAACTGATGTATCACAACAATTATGTGAAGTCAGTATCATAGGTATGAGTATCCCCAATTTATGGAAAAGAAAACCAATAATACATAGGTAATTTACTCTCCCTTCTCTGCACTTAAAGTCAGTATTGGACACATAGTGTCTCAGCTGAAACTGGTCTCTCCAAAGCCACCAATAATGTCTTCACGGACAAACCCAACAACCCTTCCTCAGTCTTCACTCTCCTTGACCTCTCTGCAGCCTTTGATACTCTTTACTCATCACCTTCTTCTCCTTGATCCTCAATTCTCTCTGGGTTTTCCTGACCCTACTCTCCCGATTCTCCTCCTACCTCTCTGACCACTCCTTCTCAGGCTCCTTTGCTAGCTCGTCCTCCAGATCACAATCTGTAACCGTGGGTGTCTCCCAAGCTGGCTCTCTTCTCTTTTCCTTCTGTTCTCTCTTGTTTGGTGAAGTCGGGTCCCATCGGTTCGATTATGTCTCGATGTAGATTATTCCGAGATCTGCAAATCCAGCCTTTGTTCTTTCTCCTGAGTCCCAGTCCTGAAGCATCAGACTGTTTTTGGAACATCTCACACTGGATCATCTTTTGGCATCTCAAACAACACGTTTAAAACAAATATCATAGAGGCAGCTTAGTGACTCAGTGATAGGGCGCCAGCTCTGCAGTCAGGAGGATCTGAGTTCAAATTCAGCCTCAGATATTTGACACTTAGCTGTGTGAGCCTGGGCAAGTCACTTAACCCTGATTACCACACACACACACACACACACACACACACATACACACACACACACACACACACACACAAAAACAACAACAACAAAAGTATCTTTTCCCCTTAAAACCCCCCCTTCTTCCCAACTTTCCTATTACTTTCATGGGTACTGTCATCCTCCCACTTACCCAAGCTCACAACTTTTGTGTCATCCTTAACTCCTCACTCACCTCCCTATATCTAATCTCTCATCAGATCTTGTCAACAAGTATTTATTAAGCACCTACCATGTGCCAGGCCCTATGTTAAGTGCTGGGGATACAAAGAAAGGCAATTTTCTCAATATCTTCCACATATTTTGCCTTCTCTCCTCTGATACTGTTACTACTCAACTGCAGGGCACCTCATTACCTCACCTGGATTATAGCAATAGCCTGCTGGTTGGTCTCCTTGTCTCAAATCTCTTCCCATTCCCATCCATTCTCCTCTCAGATGCCAAAGAGATCCTAAAATAAAAGTCTGATTGTGTGATTCCTGCCCTATCCCTATAAACTTCCGTGGCTCCCTATTACCTCCTGCATCAACTATAAAACATTCTCTCCTTTAAAGCTCTTCACAATGTGGCCCCTTCCCATTTTTCCAGTTTTCTTACACTTACCTTCCTCCATATACTCTGCTCCATTGACACTGGCTTCTTTGTTCTTCCTTGTACACAACACCCGCAGGGTGTGTCCCTCATGCCTGGAATTCTCTCCCTCCTCATCCATCCTTTAGGCTTCCCTGGCTTCCAGGTTCAGGTCAGATCTCACTTTGTCCAGGAGCCCTTCCCAGTTTCCCTACCCATCCCTCGCTGCCAATGCCTTCTCTCTGAGATTGCCTTCCCTCTCCTCCGTCCACATCTTGTATGTGCATAATTACCATATTTCCCCATGCATAAGATGCACCCTTTTTCAAAAAATTTGGGGTCTAAAAACTGGGTGTGTCTTATACAGTGGCTGTAGATATTTCACTTGCATTTCCCTCTTTTTCATGCTTGCTGTCTTTGCGCTCATTGTTGCGCATTTGTTACCAGTATATTAGGTTATGTTTTGCCATGTTCTGCCCAGAAATGGCTCAGAAAAGATTTTCATAGAGTGCTGAATTCAAGTTAAAAGTGATCCAGTTTGCAAAAGTGAGTGGAAATTGTGCTGCTGAACCTAAGTTTGGTCCTCCTCCAACTGAGAAAACAATCCAAGACTGGCTACGGGAAGAAGAAACCCTACTGAAAACGCCATGGCAGAAGAAGGCCATGAGAGGCAAGTCAACAAAATGGCCTGATTTAGAGATGGAATTGAAGATACAGATTGAAGAGCAAAGGGCAATTGTGGAATTCCTGTGTCCACAAAGATGGTTCAGCATGACGCAAGAAGAATTTCTGATGAAAAAGAAGTTACTGATTTCAAAGGAGGACACAATTGGTGCTTCAGGTTCATGAAACAGAATGGACTAAGCATGCGCACATGCACCAGACTTGCCCAAAAGATGCTTGAAAGCTATGAGCCGATGAATAAAACTTGAGTTCAATAACTTTATGTAATACATTTTTTTCAGATTTCAGGCCCCAAAATTAAGGTGAGTCTTATACATGGGGAAATACAGTATTCATGTATTGTCTCCAACATTCACAATGTGAGCTCTTTCAGAGCATGAACTGTGCTTGCCTTTCTCTGTGTCCCCAGCTAAGCACAGTGCCCGGCACATAACAAGTGTTTGGTAGGCTGGTAACGCAGTAGATAGAGCGCTGGGCATGGAGTCAAGAAGACCTGAGTTTAAATCTGACCTCAGACATTTGCAGCTGCATGATCCTGGGCAAGTTAACTTTTACTTGCCAGCTTCAGTTTCCTCAGCTGTAGAATGGGGGTGATAAAATAATAATAATAACTCATAGGGTTATTGTGAGGATTAACAAAATGAAATAATATTAGCAGTGTCTGGCACATAGTAGGAGCTTAATAAATGCTTATTCTCTCCCCTTAATAAGTGCTTATTGACTAAGAATTACAGCTCACATTCCTATAGTCTTTGCCTTTCCTTTGCTGGATTGGTGTTGCTGTGGAGCGTGAGAGGTCTGGTCCCTCTTAACTGCTCCCATCCATTTGGGCAAAAAGGGGCAGCATTTAGCCTAGGTGCAGGGGTGGGGAACCTGTGGCCTCGAGGCCTCATGGGACCCTCTAAGTCTTCAAGTTCTCAAAGCTGGAAACCAGAAACACCTGAACCCTGAAGAGACTGAAGGGACTGAATGAATTATGAAGAGACTGATGCTCTCCCTCTCCCACTCTGGCCAATTTTGCCCTGACTCTAACTCAGGTGCAAGGCATTGATCTTTTCCAATGAGGAGAGAATCCCTTATCAATGGGCCTTGGGACTCAAGTCACACATTCTTAAAAATTGCTGAGGATCCCAAAGAGCTTTTGTTCATATGAGTTATGTCTATCAATATTTACTGTATTATGAAATGATAAATTTTTAAAATATTTAAATATTAATTCATTTAAAATGAACAATAATAAATCCATTACATGGTAACGTAAAAAGCACATTTTAATGAAAAATAACCACTTTCCCAAAACTAAAAAATTTTAGCAAGTAGAATGGCATTGCTTTAAGAATTTTTGCAAATTTCTGTCTCAATAGGAGACAGCTGGATTCTCATCTCTGATTCTGCAGGAAATCTATTGTGAAGTGTTATTTTGGTTGAAATATTTGAAGAAAATTCAGTCTCACACAGATACATAGTTGGAAAGGGGGCAGTATTTTAATAGACAAACAACATCTCAGCATTATTATGAAAATAATTTTAACCTCTGGGTCTGTGGACCACATTTTGAATACTACTGTTCAAACTAATAGCTTGAAAACTATTAGGAGAAATATGTGAGCCCCAACTTCAGGTTTGGGAGTTCTGCTTAAAAGAGTTATAGAATCATTCATTAAACTAAACTGTTAACTTGCTATTGCCCCAGTATCCCCGTCTCCTTCATAGAGTTTTAAAGTTTCATGTCCATTGTGACTCTCATTTGTAATAATCCCTCAGACTCTCATTCCATCTGGGAAAACTATACTTCTAGAAGCCCCCACTGACAATACAGGGACTATACCTGTATAATTCTGGTATAATTATCCTCATTTTAAAGATGAGGATAATCTTTGAAACTTCTTCTCTATTCCTACTGGCTGGAGCCTAATATGAGCCCTTATCACCTTAGGCCCAGGCTAGAAACTCATAATTCCAGTCTCTATACTTTCCCCAAATCAAGCCATTTTTTCATGTGGTGCTAGAGCAATTTTTCTAATACACAGATATGTCATTCCTATGCTCTGTAATAGCAAGCACCCTAGCATACCCAGGATAGCCTGCTAGCACAGGCTCTTTGATCTGCTTTCAAGGAAAAAATAGCTTCTAAAGGGATCAACCATCTTACTTGAATCAAACATATATATCATTCGCTTAATTCAGGGGAAAGGTCAGCACCCTGACTATAGAGACAAACAGAGGAAATACAAAGAGAGAAAATAGCACGGATCAACAGACAGGTCCAACTGTCTGACCAAAGCAATACATACATCAGGGCTGTCCAATCTTAGGTTATCTTTGGGTCATATTAAAATAAAATTATTATTCAAGGGCCGCACCCAGAATAAAAAATACAGTACGCTAATAGAAAGTGGGGGAATGTGCATCATCAATACAACAGGCAAAGGAGCAAAGTGCAAAAGCAAACACAAAACAACAAAGTGACAACACAGCAGTATAAAGGTAGGTGCATACTGACTAGTCTGCATCATACAGACAAAACGCATCCCACGGATCGATTGAAAATTCTGTGGGATATGTTCCGTCTGTAATACTGCTTAAAAACACCAAAGAAAATTAACATCAACGAGATTATTTATTAGTGATAGAATTAGAAAATCTAATATGCATTCCATGCAAATTATTTTATTTTTTCACTGACAAAAATTAAAAGCCACAGGTGCGCCACATAAAATCGCACTGCAGGCCGCATGCAGCCCTCGGGGTGTATTTTGGACAGCCCTGACATACAGAGTTATCAGGGAGAAAAGCATCAACATTTGGGTTTTCAAGGTGGGGGGGGAGGGGCGGAGGGCTCTTTAATGGCTACCCACAGTCCTGTCTGGCCAAATCACTTGAACCTTCTTCCAAAGAGTGAGCTCCCAAAGCTAAATCCCACCTCAGAGCCAGAGGGCATCACAACCCTCCTGACTCAGTGCCTATTTAGAAATTAGCAAAAGGTATGAGCCTTCCTACAAGTAAGCTTCCCCCTAAGGTAAGTCCCTCCCCCAGTGGGCTCTGTTAATGGGTGGGGAAGATCTTCAAATCTCATTAACATTACATGCCCATAGGATAAGAGATTTAGAAATGGAAGGGACCTCAGAGATAATTTGCTCCAACCCCCCTTCTTCATAGATGAAATTGAGGCCTAAATAGAAATGACTTGCCCAAGGTCACAGATGCAGAATTGGCATTCAAACACAGTCAAAACTCTTCAATAGCTCCCAACTGCTTACCAAGTGAAATTCATACTTCTTAGCCTGGCATTCAAGGCTCTTCTCGATAATAATGTTAATCATGTAACTGGAATCAGTCAACAAGCATTTATTAAGCACCTACTATGTGCCAGGCACTATGTGAAGCACTAGGGATACAAAGAAAGGCAAAAGACAATCCCTGCCCGCAAGGATCTCAAATTCTTTAAAAAAAAAAAAAAATAAAAATTTTATTGAATTTTTTTTGGTTTTTTATGAAGATTGAGAAAATCAAATTGATTCTATTCTTTAATTGATTTCATTTTGTATCCCCGCTGATATTTTGTGTAACTTGCTAAATCACATTTCAATTGCTTCTAGGTTAAGTTTAGAAGTTCAGTTTTCCTGCTGACCACTGTTCTATTCTTGTGTTAAGAAAATCTGTTATCCTTGAAGGTAGATGCCAGAGAGTCTGGTCAGTTATCTCTGCAACACTGGCTGTCCTTCAAGAAAGTCTGGTCTGTTGTCACCGTGACACTAACTAGCCATACCGGTAGACACCACCAATGAGCTTTCCAAAGAAACAAGATGGAAGGAGGAACTGTTGCTAGCCCTGTATTCCAAATTTCTAGCCAATCATGTTGTCCCCCACTTCTATGATGCTTCTGATTTTGTAACCAGTCATATTGTTTCCCCCATCTATGATGCTGTCCTCCGGTTTTCAGATGCCCCTCCTTTTGGCCATAAAAATGACCTGTCAGCTCTCATTCAGGGTCTTAGCTAGCTGAAGAGGCTGAGACCCCATTACTGTCAAATTTGTACTTTGTTAATAAATTGATCATGCTTGGAACTTTGTGCCTCAGTCTACCTTAATTTCAATCCAAATTTCCCCTTGTATTCTTCTCCATTCACCCCTCCCAAGGAGCTATCTAAAGAATATTCTTAAAAGAAAAAATAAAGAAAGAAAAGGAAAAAATCAGTAAAATTGATCAATACATCAAAAAAAAAATCTGAAAATAAATGTTTCATATCCACCCAGGGAGCTTCTACTTCTGCAAAGGAATGGGAGAAAGAAAATCTAATGAGGGAGACAATACATAATCCATACTAGATATATGCATGGTAATTGGAAGGTAATCTCAGATGGGGAAGGCACTAAAAAACACATGGGGATTGTAGATGGACTGAGAAAGGCTTCCTGAGGAAGTCTGGATTTGAGCTGAGGACTAAAGGTAAGCTAGGAAGTGGAGGGAGACATGGAAAAATCCAGTATAAAAGCCTGGACAAAGGAGATGAGAGTATTGTGTTCAAAGGACACTGACTGCATACACCAGCAATGTTTTCTTATGCCTCCCTAGGTGTGTTGACTAATACTCAGGGTGCAATACATGCACAAGCCACGAGGTGGCACTCCAAGATCAAACTGCACCGGCTCACTCAGTCTATGGGCTAACAAGACCTGCCATCCTAATCTGTACACATAGGTGTTTGTATGTTGTCCCCCCCTTTAGATAGTGAGCTCCTGGAGGGCAGGGGCTGTCTTTTGCCCCTCTTTCTATCTCCAGTTCTTAGCACAGTTCCTGGCACATAGTAGGTGGTTAATAAATGTTTATCGAGTGACTGGCCCTCTCAACCTTTCTGTCCAAAGAGGCGCCTCTACTCTTGATGCACACACAGAGGCCATTGATTTAGTCATTGAATAACTCCCTCTACTCTTGGTTTTGGGGAGTTTTTTTGGAGAGGGGAAGGCAGGGCAATTGGGGTTAAGTGACTTGCCCAAGGTCACACAGCTAGTAAGTGTGTCGAGTGTCTGCTGTCAAATTTGAATTCAGGTCCTCCTGACTCCAGGGCCGGTGCTCTACTCACTGCGCCACCTAGCTGCCCCTAACTCCCTCTACTCTTGATGCACACACAGAGGCCAGGTTTAGTTTCTTAATAATTTTTTTAAAGTAACATAAAATCAATCTTTTCATATCAAAAAGTAGTTCCATGATCATAGTTGCTATGGAATAGGTTCTTAACTTTTTGTGTGCCATGGACCCCTCTGGCAATCTAGTAAAGCCCATGGGTTCTTTTTCAGAACAATATTTTTAAATAATTTGAGAAAATGTTAAATTTCAATGAAAACAAAGATGCAATTTTTCTCATCCAAGCTCACGGATCCCCTAAAATCTCTCTGTGGACCACTTAGGGGCCTACAGACCCCAAGTTAAGCACTCTTGCTTTACAGCTTCCTAGACCAAGTGGAGCTCTTTCCACAGGGATCTTTCACCTCTAAAGCAAACTGTCTTGAGATGAAAAATTCTTCCATAATTCCCTTAGCAAATAAGGTTATCCAACTCGGGTAAGTACAAAAATTTTAGGTTACCCTTTCTACACATTGAACACCAAAATTTCTCAAGGTTTCCCTGTATGATAGGCAATCCCCTCTGAAAACTTTCTCTGGATTCCTACTGTAAAGGGCATCCAGAATTTCCCCCTGATAAAACCCTGCCATTGAAAGGGCACTCCTACTGGAGTTCCAACTTCATCCAATAAAAGGACAAGAAAGATCACTTAGAGACAATAGAAAACAACATTAAACTAGCCCTGAATGAGAGTGAAGAACTAGAGAAAAGAAATTTTACTTAGGGTTAATTACTCCAGGTTTTCTAGGCCACCAAGCAAATCTACAATCAAGAGAATCTCAGATAAGCTACTTGGACTCATGGAAAGGAAAGAAGAAAGGTAGGAAAGAAGGAAGGAAGGAAGGAAGGAAGGAAGAAAAGAAAAAGAAAGAAGGAAAGAGAAAGGAAGGAAGGAAAGAGGAAAAATATAAATATTTATGAGTTATTACAGTATGTTTTAGGCACATTGCTAGTCAGCAGTAATTATTTTAGGGATGTAAAGTTTATACTTTGGTGAGAAATGAATATTTCTCTCTTATATTTAATAACTAGTTATTGTATTAGGACCAAAGTTTTTTCCCCTTTTCTACTTCCTCATTCAGAAATCAACTAGTGTGGTAAATCTCTCTTAAAGATTTACCCAGGCCAAGATCTAATCAGACGGTTAAAGAAATTCTAAGTTTAGGGTCAAAAGTGGGGAACCTGCAGCCTCGAGGCCACATGTGGCCCTCTAGGTCCTCAAGTGCAGTCCTTTGACTGAATCCGAACTTCACAAAATGTCAAAGGGCCACACTTGAGGACCTAGAGGGCTACATGTGGCCTCGAGGCTGCAGGTTCCCCGCCCCTGATTTAGGCTAATGGGTGTATTCCAGCTCATTGTATTTGCTCAGACAGGTCCTAAGAAAATGTTGATTCTCCCTATTACCAAGATAGGTGATACGGAAACTGATGTCTCTTTGACCAAGATTTGAGTATCCTAAGTCAATTATCCCAAGATAGCCCACCTCCCATTTGATTAACCAATCAGAGGTTATTAGGCATGCCTCAGGAATACCTCTTCTCCAAAGGACATATAAACTAGGACCTCAGTGCCATGGGGGGTTTTCGGTCTAAGGGAGAGGCCAAATGACCATCCTTTTACTAATAACCTTCTGGGCCTATTAATAAAATGATTAAATTACCCAGAAACTTTGTCTCTCAGAACTCTTTAATCATCACACTTCTAAATATCAGTACTTATACAGGATTAAGTAACATAGCAAGTATAAGTACTTGAACATTCAGTGAATCAACAAGTGGAAAAGTCTGCAAAAATTATCCCAAAAGGAACCAATTTGACTGTTAAACACACCAGAAAAATAACTAATTCCTTCCCAAACAGTTTATAACAAGATAATTTTTTAAAGACATTTTTTTCTAGCAGTTTTAGGGTATCCAACAATGCAATTCCAAATGGATCTTCTCTCCAGTAGTTTCTTAAAAACTTGAAAGGCCCAGTAGTTATCCTAGACACATCCCCACATGTAGCCCATATAATTTCCTTGGATCCTTATTCCAACTCCTACTCTCACAGATGACTTCAGTCCCCAGAGCTTGACTACATTTGTTTCCTGGGTTTCCACAGCCAATGTTTTCATCACCAAATGACCCACCTATTAGAGGCAAGGCAGCAAACTTGGTATTTTCATGGGACTAGATTTCTGAGCTTGGTAGACTAGGAATGAGATTAAACTCCGCTGGCACTGACTTGAAGAAGCTGGGACTGCTTCTATCCCATGATGAGGTGGCTGAGAGGGGCTTTGGGGAAGAATAATAAAGAGTATTATTATCTAGTAAACTTCGTGAGTCTGACCCTGGCATTCAAGGTCTACCACCTTTTGACTTTTTTCCTACTTGTCCATCTTCATCTCATATCACAGTCCTCCACACCAAGCAGCTCACCCATTTATAGCTGCTCACAATACTACAGAATGTGCCCAGGGGTGGTTCGAGAGAACCAGTACAATGTAAGCTCCTTGAGAATAGAGACTGATTTTCTCTTTTGGCTTGTGCCTAGGATGGTGAAGACTCTCAGTAAATGATTATTGGTTGATAATGAGGGGTCCTCAGTTCTCACTCTTTTAAAATTGGGGAAGGGGTGTCTTACCTCCTATAGAAAGAATTCTTGATCAAATGGGGTTCTCCCTCTCTCCTCTGTGTGGTCTCCCCCCTTTAATCTCCCTGGCTGCCCCAGGGGTCTGGGCCAGAGCCAAAGAAGAGTTCATTTGTCCTTATCTACTCTGTTGCTTTCTATTTTATATTAGGTGTTCTTTGCTTTAGAAATCTTCCGTCTTGGGCTTCATTTACACACTACTTCCATGACCGACTGGCAACGCTACTTTTAATCTTCTTTGAACTTCTCCATGATGCCCCAGAACCCAGTACCTTCTCCCTCCCCCTCTGCCTCCCCAGCTTTTCAGCTTCCTTTTGTGTGTGGTCTCCCCCAGGAGATTATAAATTCTGTAAGGGCCAGGACTGCCTTTCTTTTTATTTGTGTTTGCTTAATCCAATGTCAGAGGCAGCTAGGTGGCTCAGTGAAGACAGCCTGGAGTCAGGACCTGGAGTCAGGAAGACTCATTTTCCTGAGTTCAAATCCAGCCTCAGACATTTGCTAGCTGTGTGACCCTGGGCAAGTCACTTAACCCTGTTTGCCTCAGTTTCCACATCTGTAAAATGAGCTGGAGAAGGAAATGGCAAACTGCTCCAGTATCTCTGCCAATAAAAAACGTGGTTTGTGAAGAGTTAGATACAAATGAACAACAACAACAGTGCAATATCTGGTGTATGAGGGGTACTTAATTAAATATTCATTGGCTGACTGACTGAATGCACTGAGAGGAGTGCTTGCTTCTGACAACCCACACTATCCACAGGACCTCAGAGAAAACTACTTCATAACAAACTTTTCCCATTGATGCTGTGTGACTGAAAACCATGGAACTCAATAGCATCTGTAGAATAAAAATCAAGGGTGAGCCAAAGGTCATTGAAGAAATACTTGACAAGTATAAATTGGTGGGAGCATATTTCCAATTGTTACACCTATAGGAAGTAATATAAAAGACTTAAGTTATAGGACTTAGAGCTGGGAGAAATTTCATATATATATATACACACATACATATATACATATATACACATATGCATATATACATACATATGTGTATGCATATACACACATAATGTATGTATGTATTGTGTGTATATGTATATAACCATTCTCTCATTTTACAGATAAGGGAAACTGAGGTTCAGGAAAGGAAAGTTGCTAGACCTTATGGATTCACCTAAACAGATCTGTTGCCTTTGTGTCCTTCCCTTATCGGATGTGATAATATTTGTAAAGCACTTTGTATTTGCTATATTACTTAATATAAGCACTCAATTATACTCATATTTGCTACGTTAATTAGAACACATAATAAGGAATTAATAAATGAGTATTCTCTCTCCCACTCCCCTCCTTCCACACATGGACACCACCCTTAGATCAAGCTCTCATCACCTCTCCTTTGAACAATTGTTTCCTGAATGAGTTCCTGGCTTCCATCCTTGCCCCTCTCCTATCCATCCCCCACATAGATGCACTTACTAGAATACAAGCCTGCCCTTGTTACACACACTTCTGCTCAATAACCTCCAATTACTTCCTATTGCCTCTAGGATGAAAACACAAATTCATCTTAGCATTTCAAGCCCACAACCATCTCTATGGATGGGGTGTTTGGGGTGTTAAGGGAAGACTAGTACTTCTAGTGCGAGGGCTTGCCAAGCCCTTTTCAGGACTACTTTCCACCTTTGATGTCTACCTGCCACCCAATTCTCACCTGTGGTTCTAAGAAGCTGTAGCACGCACAGCAGTCACACCCTAGGAAGCCAAGCAGACAGGCTAAACTGGTTTAAGGGTAACCAACAGGTCTCAAATCCATGAGTGAGTTAAGGGGGGGTGTCTACCCCAAGCATGTAGACTTCCCAAGGGGAATAGTTGGATGTAAACAATTTATTCCAATAATCAGTAAGGCAGCTGAAGCAAGCACTGTGGAGAGCTTAGGACTTGGTTAGACACTGAAGACACCAAGGGCATCCACTGCATCCCAAGCTATTGACAGTCGTTTTGACTTTTGTCTTACCATTGGACTCTGATGACTTTGGAAAAGAGAGTGAGGCTGATGCCTTCTGGCAACTCTGCCTCACTTAAATCCAATTTATGTTCAAATCAAAAGACATCACCCCTATTATTTTACCATTGTTACCTAGCTCAAAGTTCTGTGGTGACAGGCAAGTGACAAAGCAGAAGGTGTGGGTATGTACCCTGGGAGCTATAGTCACAACCTTGCACACAGGCAGCCAAGTCCATAGGGTCATCTTCTCACTGGACTGAAGCAGCATGGGATGCAACAGGCCCCTGGGTGTCTGAGCAACCTTTTAAGGGACAGAACTGCCCACTTTCTGGCTTGAAAGAAGGGGTTAGAAAAGGTACCCTAAAAATTGTCTGCTTTACCTAACCTAGTGTTGACCTGCTTACTGTGGCAAGTGGGGATCCTACCTTGAGCTGGAAACAAACAAAAACTGTTTAGAGACATCTCAATCCCAAATGTTCATAGGCACTATTTGTGCCTAACCTGTGATAGAGCCTTCTGAGCTCATGTTGGTCTAATCAGCCACAGTGAGACGCACTGTACATTGACCCCGACATAGTGAAGTCATTTTGGTCTTCTACCAGCTCGAAGGACAACAACCAATCTCTATGGCTTTATTTCATATAATTCCACTTCAGATACTCCATGTTACAATCAAAATGGTCTATTTGCTGTTTCTCAAATGCAGCTGCTGTTTCCCACATTTGTTTCTTTGCACAGACTACCCCCTCCCATGAATTGAACGAGCTCCTTCCCCACCCAACCTCTTTCAAGATTCTTTCAAAGTTCAACTTGTGTGCCACCTACACAAAGCTTTTAATAATCCCCCTTATTGTTTATCTTTTACCTCTCCACATAGTACCCTGAATTTATCTGCTTATAGGTTTTATCTCCCCACAAGAATGCCAACTCCTTGAAGGCAGAGACTAGGCAGGTATCCATTGAATATTAAAAGATCATGTGAGAAAGAACTCCAGAAAGTTGGGTAATATCCTATGAATTTACAGAAACACACAGGTAAAAATTATAAGGGATGAAAAAGTATCAAGTGGGGGCAGCTAGGTGGCACAGTGAGTAGAGCACCAGCCCTGGAGTCAGGGGTACCTGAGTTCAAATCCAGCCTCAGACACTTGACACATTTACTAGCTGTGTGACCTTGGGCAAGTCACTTAACCCCAATTGCCCTGCCTTCCCCCTTGGGAAAAAAAAAAAAACTAAAGAAAAAGTGTCAATGGGTTATACTCTGTACTAGGGAAGAAAGTGTCCGTATATAGATACTTGTTCCAGGTCACTATCACTTTTGTGACTTTTGTCCTTCTGTGAGATAGGCAAGAAATGAATCATAGAATCAGCCTCCTATCTGGCATTATCTAGCTGAAAATCTTAATGGCCAGCTAGGAAGCCTGGAGAGAAAAGTATGTATGTATCCCTATGACTAGAAGGTAGAAGAACTGATCCAGGGGTCATAGGACTCCAAAACACAAGCGGAATCCGAGACTGCCTTTGCTGAAACAAAGACATAATGCCCCTCCAATGCAACATGCTACCATATTGTAGAGGATTTGGCTGTTGGGACAGCAGTGGTATAATGAGTGGGGAAAGCTCTGAATTTCAAGTAAAAAATAAAGACTCATCCTGAGTTTGATTGGTCCCTAATTCTTTGGCCTCAGACAATTCATTTAATATATCTGGGCCTCAGTTTCCACATATGTAAAAGAAAAGTTTGGACTAAGTGCTAGATTATCCTTAATATCCCTTCCAGCTCTGATATCTACAATTACATGATTTTCTTCAAGTCTATGAGACTAAGAAGTTCATGAAGGCCAGCACAGTAGGAAGCCTGGGGCCAACCACAAATGATTATTGTGAGTATTTGTGTGTGTGACTTGGAAGTGGGGAAGATGAAGACAAAAAGGGAGCATCTATAAATTATCTGACTAGGATGCTGGGAGGTATTTATGCCCTGAACAGATGTATCATGTTGTTGTTCAATTGTTTTCAGTTGTGTCTGCCTCTTCACAACCCATTTAGGGTTTTCTTGGCAAAGAAAAATACTGAAGTGGCTTGCCATTTCCTTTTACAGCTTATTTTATAGATAAGGAAACCGAGGCTAACAGGGTTAAGTGACTTGCCTAGGGTCACACAACTAGTAAATGTCTGAGGCTGGATTTGAACTCAGGTCTTCCTGACTCCAGGCCTACCACTCTATCTACTACTACACCTAGCTGCCCTGAATGGATACCAGATAATCAAATCATACCTGTGTTATATATGTCATGGTAAGTTGTATATCCATTAACTCTGCCTTGGTTTCCTACTAAACTATGAGTTTCCTGAGGATAGGAAACTCTCTTACGTAAGCTTTGCATCTTCCCCCACACTGAACAATTCCACTGCATTGCACACAGTAGGTATTTAATGAATGGTTGCTGGATTTATTTAAACCAAAACCCAGTAAAAATCCACTCCTGATTGGCAGGAGGCAAGAGAAGAAAGAAGGGAAAAATTCTCAACTTGAATAGTGTTGTACCCCTACCAAAATACGCAGGACATTTTTTTTAAAAAAAGAGGGGGAAATCTTGAAAAACATAAAATTAATGTCTCTAAAGAGGGATTTGTCCCTTTCACTCAAGAGAGGGGGTTGGGAGAAAGAAAGCCACTTCTGCCTGGTGTACTCTAATCAATACCCCCACTTCATGCGCCAGCTCTGCCTCCTCCAGGGGACCATGAGATCTGTCGCTCTACCTCCAAAATCTCTCATCTTTCCCTGTTGCCCTGCATCCATTTCATGCCCTTCCTCCTGGTCCGCCCCCCAACCAAGGCCTCTCCCCACTAAGATTTTTCCCTATTCTACTGACATCCTGTTCCCAGATTTCCCTTTACTCCACTAGCCCTCTTCCTCCAACGCTCTCCAAGCCCCTTCCCCCTTCCCCTGATGTTCCTTTACCCTATCCCTCTGCCATCAATCCCGCACCTCCTCACCTTACCCCTGATGACCCAACCCAGGTTCCTTCCCAGCCTGCCTTATCTTTAGCAGATTCCCTCTGCCTCACCTTTACTCTCAGCTCTTGCCTATCTCACCTAGGGCTTCTTCAGCTGTCCTTTCCCTTTATTTCCTAAGCCTTTGCCCTCTCATGCCTTGCCCACAGGCTAGGCTGACCCAGGCTTTTGATTGGACCACGTGGCTTCCCTTCAGTTGGACTGCAGGGAGCAAATGTAATGTCCTGGTACCATTTCCCAGAGGACAAAGGTTTCTCTACTGCTGTGGATGATGGACCTATGCCCAAGTAAATAGAGAGAGGTCAGTGCAGGTCTGGAGTGGCTGATTAAGAAGGGGGTGAGTGCAGAGCAGCCCTGAAGTGAATAACCCCCACCACCCCAACCAAAAACAGGTTTTATAAGCTATTCATGTTCATTATTGCTCACGATGCAGAAGAAAATTACACTTTAATTTTTTAAATAATGGAACATTTCTTTTGTTCTATTAAAGATGCAAAATGGAAGCCTTGGACTGCATGCTTCTGTCTTTTTACACCCACCATGCTCTTTCCATTAACCCTGTGAGTCACTAGCAATTTGAACTCTCCTGAGATCATTGTGTACCCGATTGAATTGTTTTGAGCTCCCAGTAATCCATCATCACCTGGTGAACATCAGTATTAAAAGAAAAAAAAAGGGATGGATTTCAACGTTGAAGAAAGGTTAATGATTACTGAAAGGGCTATGTAATTTCATAAATGTTTGTAGGTCCTCTCCTCAAATCAATTCAATGAGCATGTTTAAAGTACCCGCACTGTCCAAGGCACTGTGGTAGGTGCCGGGAATACAAAAACAAACTTGAAACATTCCCTCCCCCTAAGGAGCTCATATCCTACTGAGGGATTCTGCATGCACATCAAGAAGCAGGGGCAGCTAGGTGGCTCAGTGGGTGGAATGCCTTAAGTTCAAATCCAGCCTCATCTACTTAATAGATCACTGTGTGACCCTGGGCAAGTCACTCCACTCTGCATCTGTTGCTCTGCCTTGTTTCAACTCCACAGAATGAGATGCCCCTCCCAGGTTAAGCTCCTCACCTCTAATCTCACCATCACAGTTAACTCAAGCCTTGATTGACACCACCTTCCTCATCCAAAGGATAGAGTACCAAACTCCTCCCAATGTCATCCTTAATAGAAGACAGAAACTGGACTTTTCCTATGCATTCCACTCTGCATCTGCTGGAGGAGAAAGTGAGGCTGGTGACCTTGCACAGCCCTCCCTCACTCAAATCAACCACAAGTCATGTCATCATTTTCCTGATGCCATGGTCCTCTTCAAAAATGAAGGACAAGCACAACCTGTGAGTAGGCCAAGTTGCCTGAATGGGGACCCAGCCAGTTGGGTAACTCAGCATGACCTCTCTCACTCCTTCTCCTCTACAAAGGTAGGTAAATTTTGATGGCCAGAAGTTCCCCAGTTAACTTGGCTTCCTGTATTTCTTTCTTTCTTTCTCTCTTTCTTTCTTTCTTTCTTCCTTCCTTCCTTCCTTCCTTCCTTCCTTCCTTCCTTCCTTCCTTCCTCCCACTTCACTCTGAAGCTCATAGATTGGACCACAATAGGTCCCTGCCCAAGCCCCACTTAAAGGCTATATTTTGGGCCCCCCAGCTCAGAGTGAAGGTCAATGGTAATTGTTTCTCTTTTGACTGGCATTCCTGAGGGTCTTCCCCTCCCAGTTTAATTTTTTTCCTCCTTTTTCTAATTAAAGAGGCCATCCCTTGACTCATTTCTTAAAGAGGCCTCTCCACTGAATGGGCATGACCTCACTCAAAGTGAGAACCTGAAAAGGCCTTAGCCTAAAAGGGCCAGGGTCTCTCATTTCATCCTGGGCCATTTCTAGTCATCCTGATGAATTTCTGGTCACTGCTTCCAGATGGCTCCAGAGGAGAAAGAGAGGCTGGTGACCTTGCACAGCCATCACTCACTCAAATCAAAGTCAACTGAAAGTCATGTCATCATTTTCCTGATGTCATGGTCCTCTTTGAAAACAAAGGCCAAACACAACAACAACTCTGCATCTACTGTTCTGCCTGGTTTCGACTACACTGAACAAGCTGCCCCCATACTAGATACTCCATGGTCTTCCTCCCCCTTCTTGCCTCCTTTTGTGCACTGTCTCCTCCCGTTAGTTTTTAAGCTCCTTGAGGGCCAGGACTTTCCTTTTATTAATTGTATTCCCAGTGTTTAGCAAAGTACCTGACACATATTAGGCACTTGATAAATTTTATAAAATTGGATTTAACATCTCTTTATCTTAGTTTCCTGATCTGTAAAATGGGGATAATAATAGCACTTAATTCCCAAGTCTATTGTGAGAATAAAATGAGATAATATTTTTAAAGCTATGTGCCTGGCACATAGTAAGTGTTATATGAATTTATGATAATTATTTCAAGGTAATTTGATGAGGAAGAGAAGATAAAAAAAGACCTAGGAGAAGGGAAGGGATCATAAAAGTCTTTACAAAGTGAGACCAGCCTAGCAATCCACATACGGAAAACGAAGATTATGAAGACTGTATCTTGTCTAGATTATAACATGCAGTTGGACAAGTGTCCATTGAATTAGTCCATCAGTACATTGGGATGGGTATTTTAATTGAGCATTGAATTGGCCTCTGGGCCACTCTACAGTTCAACAAAGCCAACAATTCTCAAATTTTATATTCCATCTTCTATTTTCACACATTTCCACAAACTCTGCACCATGCCTGGAATGCATTCATTTTTAATCTCTACTTTCAAAGTCTTTTACCTTCTTTCAAGTTACAAATGTGAATATCCCAGCTAAGATGAAAGTCCTGGAAAAGTTTTGATCCCCACCCAGGGAACAGACAGCTACACCACCAGTCCACTGAATTGTCAACAGGAATTTGAAAGTCCTTCAGATCTAGGGATTCTGCGGCAACTCCTCCTCTTACCCACATATTTATCAAATTGCAGTGAAAAGAACGTCAGAGATCCTCAGACTCTGACTTGTATTTCCTGTCATCAGAAGCTCTGTTCTCCCCAAAGCTGGGATTTCAGCATCATCACCTCTCAAAAGCTCCATGGCTACAGTGTCCTCTGTAGCTTGTTAGTTAGAAGAGACCTAGATGACACAGTGTACAGAACGGTGGGCTTGAAGATCTGCGTTCAAATTTGACCTCAGACATTTAGTAGCTTTGTGACCTTGGGCAAGTCACTTAACCCTATTTGCCTCAGTTTCCTTACATGTAAAATAAGCTGAAGAAGAAAATGGCAAACCGCTCTAGTATCTTTGCCAAAATAACACCAAATGGGGTCACAAAGAACAACCAGATCTAACCTACCTAATCTTACAGCTGAAAAAGCTGAGGCCCAGGGAAATTAAACTGCTTGCCCAAGGTCCCACAGGTACAAAAAATAATAATACATAAAAATAAAAATATACAAATAATATACAAATAAACATTAAAAATAAAAGTAATAAGTAACAGAACCAGAATTTGAATCCAGGTTTATCCAACTCCAAACCTAGAGTGTCTATGTATGAAACCTAGGTCTGCCACATTACCCGTTCTTCCCTGATCAAGTAATTTCCCTAATCTCTAAAATGTGGACGTTCAGACACGCAATAACCTACCTCTCAGGGGTGATGTAGTGAATAAAGAGCTGCATGGCAGAATGAACTGGGAGTTGAGCTCTAGGCAGGAAGCCCTGAGTTCTGCTCAGTGTCCATCTGCATTACAATAGAAAGTTCCCTACACTAAAGAAATCATAGATTCACCCGTCTCCCTCGACCTAGAAAAATGTACTAATAATGACATTAATAGGTCCCTGGGTTTCGGGTTGTTGAAGGGTACTTTTGGACAGAGGTGTGTGTGGTGTGTGTGTGTGTGTGTGTGTGTGTGTGTGTGTGTGTGTGTGTGTTCGCGCGGGCGCCTCAGTGTAACAGTCAGTAGATGGATAAAAAGGGTAAAACGAACAGGTGTCCTGTGTCCAATAGGTTACTCCGCAGAAGCAGTAAAGCGGTTTGGTGAGGCAGGCAGGGGCCAAGGTGTCCACCTGTGGGATGCGGCTGTGTGAGGAAGCGATAGTGGAGGAGGTAGTTGCTGGAGGCATAAGAGACTGGCTCAGCAAGGTAGGTAAGTGTTAGATGTGGTCAATTCAGGGATTGGGGAGGGATGATAAGAGCCCATCCTAGGAATAAACGGAAGGGCCAACGTCCCAGAGCTCTGAGTAACACATGGTTTGAAGTTGGATGCCAAATACCTGATTCGCAACAGCTGGTTTGGGGATTCTAAAATGATGCTAATACCAGCCCGGCACTGTGCTCCCTGAGGGCGGGGCTGTGGGGTACCCGAGTGTCCGGGACTCGAGCGATGGCATGGAGCATACGGCCAGGATAGTAGGAATCTGGAAGATCTCATCCCTAAAGTCGCAGCTCGGGCCTTTCCATGCAGCACCAGGGCGCGGAGGAGGGGGGGAACCTCCGTAGATTGCCAGCTGGTCTTTTCTTCTATCGTGTTGAACCTAAAGAAACAGTCTTACAGAACAAATAAAATACGACTTTAATCTAGGATTCTCGGTCCGTAGAGTCCCATAGGGATGGCGGTAGTATTTTGCTTTGACCTCCTTCGGTGTTGGGTCTCTCCACCTCCCCCAATCCCACCCCCAAAGCGTTGGGCAACATGGTTCAAGCCGACTGCATTCTCTGTGTGCAGGGCCCGCCTGCACTGCAGGGAGGGTTCGGGAGGAGTCGATTGTGTTACTTTATTTATTTATTTTTTTAGATTGGGATTGAGGAGAAGTCGTCTCTGTGGGATGTAGGCCGCAAGTGAGTCGAAGTTAGGGCGGGCGGCTGCGGTAGCTACCCCGGCCAGGAGGCCCGTTGGGCCATGGCTAAGCTTGGAAGGCCCCCGAGCGCGGCCGGGGGGTAGGCTGGTAGCGGGGCTGAGCCCGAGGGAGGCCTGCAGCCGGCCATGGCCCGGAGGCGGCGCCGCGCTTGCATCGCGCTCTTCCTCGTTCTGCTCTTCGCCTTTGGCACCCTCATGGGGCTGCGCACGCTGAAGGCGCCCGATGGGCTCCCAGAGCTCGCTCCGGGACTGGAGCTGGGCCCATTTGAGCGCCGTGCCCCCGTGCCCGCTGGGCCCCCAGCAGCAGAGGCGGAGGCCGCCCGTGCTCCGCAGCCGCCACCCCCTGCGCCGCCGCGCACAGCTGCGGGCCCGAGCCCGGCCCCGGCCCCAGTTCCTGCCCCGGGATCTGGTCCGCCTGTCTACTCAGACCTTCACGTCTTCTACTATTCGTGGTATGGCAGTCCACGGGGCCGGGAGGGCCGCTATGTGCACTGGGACCACGTTATGGTGCCGCACTGGGACCCCAAAGTGTCTGCCAGCTACCCCAAGGGCCGCCATAGCCCCCCGGATGACCTGGGCTCCAGCTTCTACCCTGAGCTGGGACCCTACAGCTCCAGGGATCCTGAAGTCTTGCGGGAGCATATGAATCAGCTTAAAGCTGCTGCCATCGGTAAGGACCTCCTTCCCCAAGACTTCCTGGGCCCCAAACAGTGTCTTCCGTGCCCCCCTCCTCATGCAAATACACAAAGGACCTTTCCATGGGCCTCTCCCCCAGGTAATCTATCACCACCCAAGTCACTATTCCCTCAAATTCCCTAAACCCTCGTTTTACAGATGAGGAAACTGAGGCCTAGAAGAGTCAAATTATTTGCCCAAGGTCATGCAAGTAGTAAGTAGGAGAGCCATGATTCAGCAAGTTGTCCTCAGACTCTTAAATTCAGTGCTTTCCTCTACAGTATGCTGCTAAGTAAGCCACTACCCCCACCCCCTCCACTACACCTCATCAGGCAGCCATGCCTTCCCTACCAGATCCCAGATATTGATCTCTGAGCCAGGGATATAGGAGATTAAGGGTGTATGCAGGGTCCTAGTCAGGAATTGTCCATTTTGGGAGACCAACAAATTATTCTTTATTAAGAATAAAAATATAAGTTGGGGGAAGGGGATTCAAAACCTTTGGTTGGAACCCTGATTGGCAGAGCAAATTGGGTTGGGGAAGAGAGTAAATCCAAGCTCAATAGAGGCCATGCTAATGGAATCTTCATTTTCTGCCTGAGATCTTGGGCAAGTGGAGGTGACAGGGGCTGCAGGCTCATTTAAGCAGTTGCAGCAGACTTAATAACAAGATGGAGACTTATTTGAGCTCCCTAAAAAGGTGTGGGTGTTCACAAAGACAGGGGAGTGGAGGGCCCCAATAGTCCTGCAGTACTGAATGACCTCCTTTGCTGCTCTCTAATATAGGCACACAATGTGACCATTTGAGAAAGAACATTACTCTGTCTGGAAGATGAGTGGTTCCTGGCCTGCCCTCTCAGTGGCATGGGTAGACGTGTATTTTAGGGGTCCTTAAAGAAATTAACTTTGGGGAGAAGAGAAATTCTCATGTCTCAGACACTAGGAGACAGTCCTCTGACTACTTCTGGTCCCTCTAGATCCTGCTTTGGCTCAAGGATCCCTTGGGCTTGGGGAGACTATTATTTTGTGATCCATCAGTAGAATTTTTCTTGCTTTTTTCACTAAAAAAAAAAAACAAAACAAAACAGAAAAGTAAAGCTTTCACTCAAAGGAAAAAAAGTTTGGATTGCTAAACTCATTTTCTTGTTTACTCATAGAAGGTCTTCTGTGTGCTAGGACTGGCTTGTATTTCTGCTCACCTGAGGGACAGCTCTTATTTCCCCCCAAAGCTGGGTTTCAGCACTACAACCTTCGGACAGCTCCAGTGCTACAGCATCTTTTAGATTAGAACATTACTTATATTAAGTTCTCCTAAATGAAAAGTAGAACAGCCTTGGCCTCATTCAGGTTTCTCTCTGAAGTTAGAGACCGACTTGTTTGACATTCTAATTAAGAATTTTATCTGTGTAAGTAGAATAAGGAAGTTGGGCCTGGAACTGTTCCCCTCCAGTAAGTAATAGATTACTTGTTCCAGAAGTCAAATTTTGGATCTTCTGCTTATTAGCTGTATAACCCTAGGCAAGTCACTTGCCCTCTCTGAGGTTCCTGTTTCTCATCCATGTAACGGGACTAAACAAGACATTTGCACTCATAGGATTGCTGTAGGAAAAATGCTGTCTACATGTGGGCTATTTTTCCTATTTCGTGTCATAGGGGTCCTGGTCCTGTCCTGGTACCCACCAGGCATGGCTGATGACAATGGGGAACCCTCAGATGATCTAGTACCTGCTATTCTTGATACTGCACATCAATACAGCATCAAGGTAAATAAATCTAGGTGGGGGAGGGGAGGAGGGAGATGGAGAAGCTCCTTTGCTTGCTCCAAGCTGTCTTCTGCCCACCCCAGGCAAGCACTTTCTAGCTTTGTGGTATGGGTGGGATATGAGCCTCCTTTGTTTGTTGGGGTATGATTATTTTCTTGGGCTCCCCCTTTCCCAAGTGTTGAATCCCTTTTCAGGAAGTGGCTAGTTCTCAGCAGGAGCCAACCAGGGAGAATTTAAAGATGCTCTGGGGTACTGGGGTCCCAGAAGCTCTTAGTTCATCTGTAAAATGGAAGTTGAACCAGGTGCTCTCAAAGGCAAGGTCTCTTCCAGCTTGAAGACTCTATGAAGTTTGTAATTAGATTGACCTTTTTCCAAGACTGAGCTAAGGTGCCATCTCCTGAACCCCCAGTTGTAACTTTTCTTCCTTCACAAATTACCTTGTATTTTTCTTACCCGTTTACGTTTTGTAAGTTGCCAGTGGAATAGATGCTCCACGCTAGCAAGTACTGTTTCTTTGCCTTCATATCCCCTGTGCCTATCACGATGCTTACATACAACAGGCACATAATAAAGGCTGCTTAGATTGAGTTAACATTTATATAATGCTTTTTGGTCTGCAAAGCACTTTATATTTATAATATCATTTGATTCTCACAACAGTCCCTTGAGGCAACTAGTACAGGGATTATCATACCTATTGAACACATGAAGAAACCTCCGGTTGAAGATGTTTGGATGACTACTGTGTGTCAGTCGACAAAAATTTATTAAGGGTTTACCATATGCCAGGCACTGGGCTAAGCATTGAGGATACAAGGAAAAGCAAAATCTGGCTCCTGCCCTAAAGAAGCGCACATTCTTATGAGGGTGACAGCATGCAAATGACTTAGATAGAAGATATATATAGGGCAAATGGAAGGTAACTGCTGAGGGAAAGATGGGGATAACAGCCCTGTAAAAGTATTTTCACCTCCATTTAGCAGATGAGGTGTTTATTAAAACCTAGTGTCTATATAGCACTTTAAGCACGTCTTTGCAACTATTATTTTATTCTCATCTCAGAGGTAGGTCCTATTATTATCCCCACCTTACAGATGAGGAAACTGAGGCAGAGGTTAGGTGACTTACTTGCCCAGGGTCATACAGCTGGTGTTTGAGGCTGGACTTGAGTTCCATTCTTCCTGTCTCTGAGTCCAGCACCCCGCCAGCTGCACCACCTAGCTCCTTCTGTTAAATGTCTACTATGTGCAAAGCTCAGAGAGGTTGAGTTTCCTAGAATCGCACAGCTAGTAAATGATGGAGATGGGACTTGAGCTGAGGTCACAAAGCCATAGGTTTTAGGGATGGAATAACAGCCATCAACCAGTCCCTGCACCTAATTTCAGAGCTGGTCCAATGACTTGCCCACAGTTACAGAAGGTAGGCTAGTTGGATTTTTGAAGCCAGATCTGATTCCAAAGCCGGTGCTTTATTACTATTATTACTACATAGTTTTGTCATCTTTGCCTCTTCTTCTCCAACAAGGGTCACTATAGCTGCTTCAAGGTTGTAGATGCCATGTCAGGCCCAACTACTTTAGAAAGGGATAGCTTCCTTCCTGAAAGGGACAGGGGTGTTACAGCCACACTTCCTGCACTGCTCACTCCAAGTAGGGCAGAAAGTAGGGCCTGGGCACACATTCACAACCCATGACTCATCTTTATCTACGGCAGGTGGCCTTTCATATACAGCCCTACAAGGGTCGGGATGACCGGACACTTCATGACAACGTCAAGTACATCATTGATACGTAAGGCTTTGGGTGTGCTGAGCCCAGCATGGGGACCTCCTTGGGTCTGAGCAAAAGAATCCCATCCACCATGATTACCTCTGCTGGGCTGGGGGTGGGGGTATCCCAGCATGAGGGTTTGGGACATGAGAAGTGCAAATGATCCAACATCAAAGGTATAAGGCCAAAGCACTGGGCTGTGGTACATTCTCAGTTGACTACTCACAGGGGGTTTACATGCAAGACCAGACATACATACAACCATACATACGACCAACCAGACTTGGTTATAGAACTGGGTTTCTTCACCTTGCTTTGTTCTGGACCCCTTAGGCAGTCCTGTAAAGCCTATGAAGCCCTTTTCAGTCATGTTTTTAAATACACAAAATGTACATGATTACGAAGGAAACTAATTATATTGAAATAGTTATAAAATTTTTTTTAAGGCTACAGGTGAAGAACTTCAATTCTAGAACTCTCCTAGCCACAGTGCCCCATCCAGGTGCTAGGGTCCAGCAGCTCTGCTCCATCTCAGGTCACAAATTGGGCACGTGCTCCTAACAGGGTTTTCTGTGTTGCTTCCCACACTTCAGGTATGGATCCCATGGAGCATTTTATCGCTATAAAAACAGCATGGGCAAGAGCCTGCCACTGTTCTATATCTATGACTCATACCTGACTCCACCTGAGGCTTGGGCCCACCTCCTGACCCCCTCAGGATCCCACTCAATCAGAAACACTCCCTACGATGGGGTGTTCATTGCCCTGCTGGTGGAAGAGGCACACAAGCGTGACATCTTGTCTGCCGGCTTTGATGGCATGTATACATACTTTGCCTCCAATGGATTCTCCTTTGGCTCCTCCCACCAGAACTGGAAAGCAGTCAAGACTTTCTGTGATGCCAACAATCTGATGTTCATTCCAAGTGTGGGGCCTGGCTATATTGACACTAGCATCAGGCCCTGGAACAACCACAATACCCGGAACCGGGTCAATGGCAAGTACTATGAGACAGCCCTGCAGGCAGCCCTCACGGTAAGGCCAGAGATTGTCTCCATCACTTCCTTCAATGAGTGGCATGAAGGGACCCAGATTGAAAAGGCCATCCCTAAGAAGACCCTCACCCGCCTCTACCTGGACTATCTGCCCCACCAGCCTAACTTGTACCTGCAGCTGACTCGGCGCTGGGCCGAACATTTCATTAAAGAGAAGGAGCAATGGTTGATGTGACTGGATCTGCAGACTCAAGTAAGAGGAATTGAGGAACCACCCGAGTCCCAGCTATATGGAAAGGAGTCAGACTGTGGCACAGCCAAATGAAGCCACAGAAACCTTCATCTCTAAGCTAGGAGTGCTGGTGCTCCTGGGTGTTGCCTTTTTTGACTAGGCCAGATGTGGAGCATGAAAGAATCAAGCTCCTTAGGTTGGCATAGTGGGGTGGGTTGTCTGCAGCAAAGACCAATCCACTCAGTAGCAGTTAACGGTGTGGGGAGGACAGACACAGTCTTACAGGTATCTGAGCCAGTGACCCAGCATTAGGACATTCAATAAAGCTCCAAAATCCTTTCTAGACTTGAACTTTGCTACAGTAGGTCAGTATAAAATGGGGGAGTATTTGTGCTATTTCACAAACAGCTGCTCTGCTCCCAGTGAGGGCAGGGTTGGGGCTCAGCATGCATCCAATCCCTTTCTCAAGCCCCACCTCATGCCTTGCTCCACTCTCCCTGACGAGAGAAGTGGAAATCATGGTCTGCCTCTCCAAGCAGCTTTTCCTTGAGTATATTTAAAAAGAAAATTGCATAGAGTATGAGTGATAGGCAGAAATCAGTGTGAGAAGGCACCTGAACAATCGACTGGCCCCACGCAGCAAAGCCTTCCTCATAGGTAGGGGCAAAGACGAGGGCTTTCCTGAAGTTTACTGAGCCTGGAGGTGGAGTATACAGAGCCCTGTGCTTTGCTTCCTGTGCCCCAAATCACGAGTCTAAATGGCTCAAAACACCTCCTCTTCAGCAACACAACCAAACCCATTATCCAGGGGATTCGCCCGCCTTGCAGTCCTACAAGTTGAGGGGGCAGTAGTGAAAGAGATGCTGTTAATGGTTCTTTTGGGCACCTCAACTTCACGTGTCCCTGTTTGCAAAAATTTAAGTAATGAGCCCCACCTGGCAGAGCCACTTTTCAGTGCTACTGTGATTTGTATTAATTAAATAAATGTCAAGTGCTCTCTTTTCTAGTCAGAAGTGTTCCTTACACCATTAGTGTAAAGGACCCTCATTGATCTATCTAGTCCAGCTTCACTCTGCAGGGTGGGAGATATGTCCAGGAAGGAGAATCCACAAGTCCAAGGTAAGGAGCTTAGTGCTGGCAAAGCCAGAACTAAGACCCAGGTCTTCCTATTTCTACCTGCTTGGCAGCTCATGGCACAGGACAGAGAGCTAAGTTCAAATTCAGCCTCGCTCACTGACTCCAGGCAAGTAACTCCTGTGTGGCTCTTTCTTCACTTGTAGAAGAGGGATGATGACAGCACCTGCCTCGAAGGGTGGTTGAGGAACAAATGAGGTATTTGTAAAACCCACTTAGCACAGTGCCTGGCACACAGTAGGTACTCTATCAATGCTTATTGCTTTCCACTTCCTTCCCCCACTCCAAGCCTTTTTACTACCATACCTCACTATTTGTTGGTAAGTCTGGAGACAGGTTGGGCGACGCATTTAATCTGGTAATGTTCCAAAAACACTCGCTCTGTAGCACTCTTTCTCCTCTGCCCTGCAGGTAGGGGCACACAGGAGGCTGCAGGGGTCAGGGGGGTGCAACACTTGATACTCCTTTAAGTTACACGTAAACCACTGCAGTATCTAGGATCTTCTTGAAAGTAGGCTGCCAAGAGGCCTACCTGGCAACCTTGGCAGACTTAGTGAGAGGTATTGCAGCAAGTGACAATTAGGTAACTCTTCAAGATGGGCAAACATGGTGCATTCATTACCTTGTTTGAATCTCACCACTTTGAAGGAAGTACTTTAGATGAACGAGTGTTTCTATCTCACTCAGGAGGAAACTGAGGTTGCCTGAGGAAGGCTCAAGTGCCGGAGGAAGGACAGGAACCCAGGCACCCCCACCTACACCCGCCATTCTTCCTACTGAACTCTATTAGAGCTCAACCGGCATCCAACAGAAAATCCTTCAGGATTCTAATCATCACCAATACAGCTGTGGTATTCACACCCAGAGAGATGTGAAGTTGCTGTGGTCAAAAAATCTATTCCCCTGTGACGAATCACACGGCAGTGATCCTTTCCCAATTTTGCTCTCGAGGTCTCCAGGGGGAACTGCTTTTGCAGCCTCCAACACTCCTTACGTCCAGCCAGGCCCCCTACTTCACAGAGAAAAATCAAAGCCATCGGTCCCAAGCTCCCCTGCTATTTCACACTTGGAAAATAGTCAACCTAATTTTTCCTTTTGTCCTTTGCTCTAGACTCTAGAAGTGGCCCTTCTTCCTCTCTCAATCCCACCCCTCCCCAAATCTTCTCCAGGAGCTTGCCCCCTCAGTACTCCTTCCCCCTCTTGCTCTCATCATCACCTCTCCTTATCCATAGCTCCTTCCCTTAACACCTTAACATTCCAATAGCTCTCTTCCACCCTTAAAGAAAAATCTTCCCATGACTTCTCCTTCCCAGCAGATAAAATTCCCAAACCTAACTATTCAGTCCTAATCTCTCCTAAACTATGACGATCAAGTTCCTGTTGGATACCTTTACCTTTCATCCCACTGGCATCTTAAAAGCAACATGATCAATATCAAACTCATTCCGCCCCAGCCCCATGGCTCCTGCAAGCATCCTAACTGTGGCCATCAGGACAGCATCAAGTTAGTTAGCAAGCCATTATTAAGCACTTATGCACCAGATACTGTGCTAACCACTGGGGATAAAAAAGGGAAAAAACAAAATAGCTCCATTCTGAAGGAACTCACAGCCTAATGGAGGAGACATGCAGGACAACTTGGAGGGACTCTCAGAAGGAAGGTACTAGGACTAAGGGGCACTAGGAAAGGCCTCTTGTAGGTTTCAGCTGAGACCTGAAGGAAGCCAGGAGGTAAGAGTGAAGAGGGAGTGAATTCCAGGCATAGGAGAACAGCCAGTGAAAATTCGTGAGTCCAGAGATTGAGTGCTGCTGAGGAAGAGGAAGGAAGCCAGCTGTCACCAGACTGCAGAGTATGTGGAAAGAATAAGGTGTAAGACCACTGAAAAATTAAGCAGAAACCAGGTTATGAAGGGCTTTAAATGCTAGAAAGAATTTTTCCAACCTGTCACCCTTACCTCAATCCTCATACCCAATCAGTTGGTTAGTCTTGCCAAGCCTAACTCCCCAACACTGAGCTCATTCAATCCTTTGTCTCTAGTACTCATCCTAGTTAAGACCCTCCCGCTAGCTCATCTGAAATGGCCTTATAATCGCTGTCCCTGCTACCAGTCTCCCAACTTTCATCTCCATCCATCTTCCACACACCTTCCAACTGGATATTCCCAAAACAGATCTGACCATCACTCCCCTACTGAAAAATCTTTCTGAGGCTCCCTATTGTCTCTATGATCACACCTAGACTCCTCAGGTTGGCCTTTAAAGTCCAGTGTGACCGACTTCCAAATCCTAAGTTTTCAGTCTCACTTTATATCACTCTCCTTTACTTCTCCTGTTTCACTGACAATGGTGTCTGTTCCACTCCACAACAGTCCGTGTTCTGCCTGTGTCTTTTCATGGGCCTTTCCCCACACTTGTAATGAACTCCATTCCCAATTTTGCCCTCTTAAAAGTATTCCCTCCTTCCATTAAGGCTAGTTCAGTGCTAATGACACTTCCTGCTCTAGGCCCTTCACAATCCCCATCCTCATATTCAGGTTCCTTCTCTCTTCAAAATTACTTTCAAGATCTTACTTTTGTTTGTTTCTGTCTCCACACACATCGCAAACCTCCCAACAGAAGTTCCTCAAGGGAAGAGATCATTTTCTTTTTTTTTGTTTTCCTGGAATCTCTGGTACGTACCAGTATCTGGCACACAGTAAGCACTTCATAAATAGTGGTTGAATGTAATGGTTAGGCATTCCTCAAAAGCCAGAGACCCAGTCATTCACTGAGCCCATATTCAAAGCCTTTCCAGACTAACATTCCCAGATTCCCCTTCCTGATGAAAATGATTTCAAGAGCCCAAGACAACAATTACACCATGACTTCAGTGAAGATTGACAACCTGATATTTTAAAAGTCTAAACCTCATATTGGTCACACCTCAGGCTTGATTTCTGATTATTAGCAAACAAGTAAGGTTTTACTCCACCGTCTTATCTCACTACCAGATTCCTTGGCATTTACAATACCATTGGACTCTGCAGATAAGAGGAAGAGGGACAGGGAAGATAATAAGCATTTATACAGCACCTACTAGGAGCCAGCCATGGTGTTAAGCACTTTATAAATATCATCTAATTTGGAAACAGACACTGCCCCAAGAAGTAACACAGAGCATAACCAATGCCTTTTGAGATTTTCTTCTAGTTCCAACCCCAGTAGCAAAACAAAACAAAACAAAAACAAAAAAAAATAAGACATTGATCATTTGGTACTAACATTAGTAGTCACAAGCCCCTGTCCCACCAGCCATCAGCCAAGGATCCAAATGGGAGATCTATTCAGACCTCAAACCTCTGGAGGAAAGAGAAGCAAGTGCTTAGACCACTTTCCCAAAAGTGAACCACTTCTTCCAGTGTCAGAACAAGGCCATCCTCAGGAACTTATACAACAAACACTGAATGTAATCATGTCTCTTTTTCCATCAAACCAATGGAAACAATCAGTCTACATAAGTTCAGACGAGCAGTCTGAGGTTCCACTGGAATCTCCAAGACTTGAAGAGGTTAAGTCTGTAGAAGTGGCCCCAATGACCTCATTAAACAAGGTCACACCAATTGACAGACACACAGTGCCTAGCTCCAGTCCTTGTAATCTCCCCTTCTCTTTTCATGAGCAGGGCTCTTCTGAAGGGACCAAGCCGTACTTCTTCTGGAGGATGGCTGCAGTCTGTGTCAGTGCACTAGAGGAAGCAACAAAGGACAAAGTGTGTTTTAAACCTGCAGACTCTTACACAACCAGAATTTCCTAAATCATATGCTTCATCCTTCTCTTTTTACCAGCAGGGAGAAAAAAAAAACCCAAAACCCACCCCCTTTTCTACCCACTCTGAGAGAACATACATACCAGCCTGGCCGAATAATTCTGTACTTTCCAGGAACTGACAAGTCTACAACTGTGGAGCCAAGTCGACATTCAGGACTTTTTACATCTCCAATTGGTCCTCCATCAATGACTAAGGACAACTGAGGCCAGAGATCCTGGAACTCCTAAAGGCAGCACAAATGAGGTTAGGGTGAACATTCACCAATGTTCTCTACAGTGATACTGCATTGTACACACCTTCTAAATAACACAGAGCAAGCCCAAAGTTGTCTAACTACAAAACACCAAACTCTTAGAGGGTTTGTTTACTACAACTCCGTACTACACAGGGAGATATTTTCAGCTGTTTAGGCCATATCCTGAAGCTGCTGTGCACAGATGCTTACTACCATACAATAATATCTTGCTAAAATGGTTCAAGTTCTCCATAGTAGGCAACCCAAATTAGTATAAAACCAGAATCATTCTAGTGAGTCCTGCTCTCCTCTTTCCCCATCTTTGAAGTGGGGGGTAAGGGGGAATGAGTGAAGGGAAGAAGGTTTAGCCCCTTGTGGGGTCCTGACTGGGGAAAAGCCATAAAAACTTGAACTCGGTGAAAGGTAGAAACCTGATGAAACAGTGACCTGGTAACAAATCATAACTTAGATATTGAATCATTAGTACTGAGTCAAAACTCAAGATACTATGATCTATGAAAGGCATAACAAAAATATCATGACCCACATGTGACCAGTACATGATAAATACACAAATTTATGTCTGGGCATAACATTGGCTTAACGCCCAAGCTCATTACTAAGCAGAAAACCAAAAATATCCACCAATCAGTAGTGATGCACTCTCTAGCTCCTCCTCCCTTCATCTATTTTCTAGAATTACCATGGGGATTTTGGTGGGTTCTTTAGCCGGGATCCATCGAACTGTCTGGCTGCCACCCCAGACTGAAGATTGCCCCTATTTTTAAGTTCACAATGATTAACTACCTACTGTCAATCTGGAAATACTTGGTCTCTTCCTTTGGTATCAAAAGAACAACCCATGGTTATGGGGGAAGTACAAGGGTTCCCCAGCCAGGGGAATTCTGGACCTTACACCCCCAATTAGTGTAAATGCCACAAAGGAATTGGACTAATGATATTACAAAAGGAATGAAAATTACAACATAATGCAAATGACTATTCAGCCTAAATTACTTTACAGATTCAGTGCTATATTAAATTGCTAAGGAGGGATGTAAAAAGTCCTAGCCTCATTCTGTACACCTTTCAGATTTGTGGGTGCCAAAAAAGATGTCATAAGCCAACAACTTAATAACCAGATAAAAAACCAAGAGGAGTTCCTTGTAGAAATGAAGTGCTACTCATCCTTTTTGCTTATTCTTGCTGTGTTAGAACAAAGTAAATCTCCTTTGTCAAATGTTTAAAAAAAACTGCTAAGGAGTTACTTTCTAGAACTGGACAAAATTCATCAGGAGGAACAAAGGGTCAAGAACCTCAAGGGAAATAATGGGGTGAGAGGGGAGTAGGAATGAAGGGGACACAGGATGATCAGATCTCAAACCTGCAGAGAAAAGAGCAGCAAGTGCTTAGACCACCGTCCCCAGAGTGAGCCACCCATTCCAATGCCAGAACAAGGCCACCTTTGGGAGCTTCTAAAACAAACGCTGAATGTAATTGTGTCTCTTTTTCCATTAAACTAGTGGAAAAATCAGTCTCATAGCACAGTTAAGCACAGTCTGAGGTACCCCTGCAATATCACCAGTATTATAAAGGCGTAATCTTTGAAACTATTTGGTATTGCACCTTGCAATTGGGGAATAGCTAAACACATTTTGAATGTGAATGTAAGGTATATCATTGTGTTATAAGAAATGATGAATATGAGAAACACAGAAAAAATATGAGAATACTTGTAGAAGCGAAGCAGATGGAAGAAAGCCAAGTGAGGAAAATACTCAATGACCACAATAATGTAGATGAAGATTAATATTAAAAAACTTCAGAAAAATATTAAATTGGATGACCAATCTTCCTTCAGAGGACAGATGATTAAGCATATTTTCCTCTTCTTTATAGAGGGGGAGTGAGCTTTGGGTACAGAAGGCTGCATAAGCTATCAGAGGTCTCACTGTATTTGGTTTTCAGGGAAGGGCCTCTTTTAATGTTTTTCTCTTAAATTTATTGGGGGGGGGGAGGATGTCCTGGAAGGGGGAAAGAGTCATCCACAGGTGTATTAAGGTGGCTCTGCCCCTTAGGAAAGATGGGAAAGGGCATGGCTTCTTTCCCACTCAACATGGAATACACAGAAGCTTCAAGGTAAAGTGGAAAGAAAGCTGAACTTGGCGTAACATGACCTGAATTTAAATCCCAGCCATGTCCCTCACTACCTATGTGACCTTAAAGAACTCATTTAACCACCCTAGACCTGTTTTGTTTTTTGATCTATAAAACTGGAGGACTGGACTACATATACTCTAAAGTTCCTTCTGGTTCTAGATCTCTAATTCTAATCAAAAGGTAGAAGCAGTGACTTTTCCTGTGGTCACAGAGCCAGGGGAAGAGGACCTAATCACCTCAGTCCAGAGCTCTCTCAAGGCTCTGATACATCTGCAGCCTACGGTGAAATCATAGTTCTGTGGTTGGGGGTGGGCAGAGGAGGGAGCACACAGTGACAAAATTTACCTTAACATTCAAAGAACTTGGCTGTGAGCTAATGTTGGCACTGGTGAGGGCGAGGGGTCCTGAGAACATCTGAGCCAAATCTCTCATGAAGGCATGATCGGGTATCCGAATACCTACAAGCTAAATGGCAAAGAGAAATGCTTCAGTCAAGAAGCCTGAAGCTGGTAAAAGCCCAAGAACCTACTGAAAGCAATTGTCCGATCCTGAGCCATTAAGGAAACTAAGCAGGAGATGGAAAATGAGGCAGCACAGAGCAGTGGGAAGAGCACAAGCCCAGGTGTCTGTGTTCTAGTCCCAACTCTGCTACAAATTCACTGTGAGCCTCAGTTTCCCTATGTGTAAAATGGAGGAGTATAGAGTCTCTCCCACAGATCACACTTTTCAGGTTTATACTCACAGGTGTGAATGGATTCAGGTCCTTGCTAAGCTCTCCTGAACGTTCCATCACCAGGGTCACAGGGCCAGGCAGCAGGTCCTCCAGGAGCTCTCGGGGGACCCTCACCTGGCAATACCTGAGTAAGAAAAAAGGCCAAGTTCAGTGTCTGAGGAGCAGTCATTGCAGGTCAGCCCATGATTTCCACCACACATCCTTACTGCACATGACAGCTAACAGCAGCCACCCAAACCCTGCCTCTTCCTAATGACATCCCTCTCTGGCCCCGAACCTTTAGGGTCAGGGCTACCTCATACTCCAGCCCTTAGCCTGTCACTTCAGGCCCTTAACAGTCTGGCACCACACGTGGCCTACCCTCTCCCCCAGTTCTGTACCTTTATTCACGGCACTGCTTATGTTTAGAACATCCTCTCCACTATTGAAAACCTATCTATCCCTTCAAAGTACTTCATTTCCTTCATAAAGTATTTTTTCTGGAAGCCAAATATGAGTCAATGTTAAACACACTGGAGGTGGACTCAGTCTATTTTTCAAATGTTTTAATAATGTTCTTTATTTTAGCCTTTAGTCTAATACCACAATTTAGTTCCAAATAGATATTCAACCTTAAAGTTTTTGTCCAAAAAAAGAGAATGGGAGGAACCATCATGCAGAACTATGCCAGGTCCACTTAACCAAACAAGAGATAAAAGTGATTATAGAAGATCATAATTATTATAATCGGCCCTCACAGCCATCACTGGGGAAGTAACTCCTGTGGAAAAGGGGTCATTCATCACCCCAACTGCCGGCCAACTCCCACTCACAGGCAAGCAAGCTGATCTAGCTGAAGGAGCGAGACATCCTGAGGAAGAATGTGCCAGGCAGATTAGGCCGCCACCACCACTCTGATCACAATCTCCCTTCAGACTCTGATGCGCCCAGCACAGGACCGTGAATGCCAAGAGCCATGGGAATAGTGTCCCCCAATCACCAGACCTGCCTCCAGGGTCCTGACCCTGCAGCCATCATTGAGAAATCATTGTATAGGAGAGGCCTACCGTCCTCATCACCACAGCAACAAGGGCTGACCAACTGCCACCAAGAGGCCTGGGAGTGGCAACAACTCCCTGGGACCACCAGTTCTACTTTTAGCCCAGGATAAGCAATTCCTGTGGAGAAGGGGCCAACTACACCTGCCAACTGCCAGCCCACCACTGCTCACAGGACAAGCAAGTCAGACTAGCTAAGGCAGCGTGGCACGTTGGTAGAGACAGAAAGCAGCATGTTGTAGCCAAGCCAAACCACCACCACCCTGATCACCATTTCTCCGGGTGGAGAGAGCTCAGGTCCAACCAAGAGCCTTGGGAATAACTAGGCTCTCAGTCCATTCCCCATAGTGATCAGCCTAAGAAGCAACCCCTGTGGTGATGCAGCCTTGTAACTGGTACTGCAGGTGCTCTAGCCACATCTACTGGAGACCTGGAAAGTCCCTGCTACCAACATCTCTGGCACTCTCAAACAGTTCAGGGTCAAAAACCGATGATTTTACCAGTGGAAACTGAGAAAAGGCATCTGCCTTGCTGCTGGACGTCAAGAACCATGGGACCTTTCCACTGGACTGGAAGCTGGATCTTCCAGATATGTGGGCTCTGGCATCAGCTTGGGAGCTCACTGAGAGTAGGGGCCAGCTTACTTTGATTTGTATGTCCAGCATTTAGCACTGTGCTTTGCACATGGTTAGCACTTAATTGATGATCATTCACCCATAAAACTATTCATGTCAAATACATAAATTAAATGTGTCAGGGATGTCTGATGTCCAGCCAGGTGAAGGCAGTGGTGTAGGAGCTATAGAGCAGGCCCAAAAGGTAGGACGATTTGGATTCAAGTCTATAGAGGCTCTGATGCATAATGGCTGTGACCCTGGGCAAGTGACTTGGCTTCTTAGGGTTCAAAAGCGCTCTAAGACTCTAAGTTCAGAAAAAGTGCCAACCCGTGATGATAAAAGTTTCCTCTTCAGAAGTGCCCTCTGCCAGTGAAATCACAGGTCTAATCCCTAACTCAGTAAAGCTGGAGCAAGGGAAGCAGTTAAACTGGGAAAAATAAATCTTCAAGGTATGGAGTCTTCCACAATACCCTTTTCTAAAAGTGATCATTCCCTTCTCTGAATCTCTAGCACACTCTGTCCACAACTCTCCTAAGCCAAGCATACTCTCTCCAGAATTACATAATTTTGAGGCTTCAGGACTATAAGCCTTTTGAGGACAGAAACTGTCTCACTGTTCAGCATACAACACAGCGGTGATTTAACACGATGAAGGTCTGATGAAATGAACTGAATTCTCTCACTCTCGGAGCATTTTTGCACACATAGATCCCTAGCTACAAAGGGTCTGACCAGTCCTTTGCAGCTGAGTTACGTTCACAGAATGACAATGATGAAAGTAACCTACCATTCATAGGGTCTTAAGGTTTGTGAAGTGCTTTACACATATCATCCCATTTCGTCTTAACAACAACCCTGGGAGGTGGGTGCTGTTGTCAGCCCCATTTTGCAGCTTTAGAAACTGAGGCAAACGGAGGTTAATGACCCGCCTGAGGGTCTGAGGCTGGATCTGAACTCCTGCAGGCAGACGGGCCTCCAGGGGCAGCTCCAAAGCTGGTGGGCCCCCTTCACTCCCCCTCCCTGCACAGGCTCCGGTCCCGGGTGTCCGCGGGCAGCAGGTGGGGGGGAGGAGTCCCAGACTCACCTGTAGATGTCGGCCACGCGGCCCAGGCACACCGCCAGCGGCTTGGTCTGGCTGCGGCCCTTGAGGCTGTACACAGCCCCGAGGGCCGCGGAGCAGCAGGCCGAGCAGGCCACGCCGTACAGCGTGTCCGTGGGGAGGGCGACCAGCCCGCCGGCGCGGAGAGCGGTCACTGCGGCCGACAGAGCTTCAGACCAGTCTGGAAAAACAAACGCAGAAGGCGTGGGAGAGGTGCCGGCAGAACTGCCCCGCCCACTAGGGCAGCGCATGCGCCCCCACGGGGGCCCGCCTCGCAAGGGCAGCCTCAGCTGGGATGGCGCATGCGCCCCTCCCCTTTCCCCCCCCCGCCCCCGGAAAAGTAGTTCACATTAAGCCCCACTTCAGCTCAAGCAACGCATGCGCCCTCCGGGATCCCGTGCTCAGAAGCATCCCGGACACCGCACCCCCGCCCCCCACTTCCTCCCCGCTCGGGCAGCGCTAAGCGCCCCGCGGCGGCCCGACTCTCACCAGCGGCGTACTGCTCCGACCCCCGCCGCCTCCCTCACCTTCCAGGTCTTGCTTGGAGCCAGCGGCCCGCCCGGCACGAGAGCCAGCGACACCCCGAGGCAGCTGCAGGAGCCGGGCCCCAGGTCCGGAGGGCAGGAGACAACCGACTTTGGGGGCCAGGGACCCTTCTCCCAACCCCATGGCTGCAGCCTCCACGGCCGCCAGCACGGCAGACGGCGGCGTCCGGACCGGACCCATCGAAGGAAAAGCGCTTCCGTGAGGAAGTGACGTGAGTCCTCGCAGACCCCGCCTGCGCCGCCTTAAAGGGGCAGCGCGCCTCCAAGAATCAGGGAGCCGCTGGGGCGGGGCAAGGAGGCGCAAAAAACGGGCTGGGCCTCGTCGTGGCCGGGGTTAGAAGGCCCTGAAGCTAGGCGGCTGAGTTGACTTCCCGCGAGGGACAAGCATCTGTTAAGCACCCACTGTATGCCAGGCACGGTGCTAAGCACTTTACCAATATTGTCTCATTTCGTCCTCACAACAAGCCTAGGTGATAGGTGCTATTAATTACCCCCATTTTACAATTGAGGAAACTGAGGCAAACAGTTTAGGTGACTTGCCCAGTGACATCTGGAGCGCTTACTCTGGGTTCCGTCTACACTGCTGTGTACCTGTGCCAGGGTGTAACAAGGGTAAGTCGAATGAGACACCTGCCTAGGGCAAAAGGCGCCAGGGAAAAGACAAAATTCACATCGAGCACCCGAGTGGGTCTCACTCTTATGATTGAACAGCAGCTTCCTCTTCTTGCGTCCACATATCTCTCCTGTTCCCAGGATGGCCCTGGGGTTCCATCCAGGGTACAGATCCCTCCCTGGGCTGCACAGGTCCTGCATGATTAGCCCTAGTAGGCAGAAGAGGCTCGCCAGGCTGTACTAACTCCTCCTACAACCTTCCATGCCACCCCCGGACTTCTCACACTGGAAGTGCTCCATCTCTGTGGCTTCTCGAATTGGGTGGTTGCTACCAGAAGCTCCCATTGAAGGAGGCCCCCACAACCACTGCCTTTTCTTCACCTGGCTGTGTGGTGGACTCATCTCCATAGGCCTTCCAACCAATCCCCCTCCCCCAACTCACCTCCCCTTCAAATCTAAGTTCTTTGAGGGTCCCATCACTTCTGAACAGTGCTGGGCACTTAATAAATGCGTGTTGAATTGATGGGCGTTGCAGTGTTTCCTGGGCAATTCTTCTAAACTAGTGGTCTCCAAACTTTTTTGACTATCATTAAAAAATTTCAAGCAAGCACCCTGATAAGGATGCTAATTAGGCAAGATGGGTGGTACAATGCACAGAGTGCTGGGCCTGAATTTAAATATGGCCTCAACCCCTTACCTCTATAACCCTAGGCAAGTCACTGAACCTCCATCTGCCTGTGTCCTCAAAGTGTAAAACAGGGATAACAGCACCAATCTCACAGGATCCTAGTGAAGATCAAGAGGTATTTGTAGAGTGCTTGGCCCATAATAGGAACTATAGAAATACCAAGTCCCTTCCCAGTATCTGTATGTTCACTTATTCACACATTGCATGTATGTGCTTTTCTGGATATGGCCAATATGGGCATTTGTTTTGGAGAGGGAAAAAAATACTTGATAAAATGGAAAAATTTTAATTTTAAAAAGATACCTAGATAAGATAAAAAATTTGTATTGGTATGTCCTTATACTAATAATTATGTACTTCCTAAAACTTATACAAAAATACATTTTAGAAGGATGGGATGAAGATGAAACACTTGATCAGTGTCAGTAAGGAGCCATTAGAGCACACAGTCAGACCTGAATTTTACAAAAATTGCTTTGGTGGCAGCAGCATGGAGGGCAGCTTCTGGAAGAGGAGAATTCATGAGAGAAATGAAGAGGGCATGAACTTAGGCAGCAGCTGGGAGAGAAGGGGATGGATGTGAGATGTTGCAGAGGGAGGACTGGATGAGTGGAAAGATAGCGATGTCCTCAACAGAAGGGGCAAATTTGGAAGACAGGTGACTATAGGGGAAGAGATAATGTAATGATTACAGTATAAATGGGGGGGGGAAAGGGGGGTATCTCACTAAAACATCTCACTTAAGAGCCACCATGCCTCCCAGAACAAAGGCTATAACCTCGGTTTTAACCCTTTCTCCACTAGTACTCTGTCCTCAGAGTCATAGTCTCACCAGACTCTTTGCCCTTGACCATCCCCCCAACCTCCACTTTCCATTTCTAGGAAGGGGTATGACAATCTACAAAAAGGCAGAGGCTGCCCTCCTAAGAAGCCTTACCAAAGTGGGGGAAGGGGGAGAGGAAGAAGGTGGGGAGGCCAGTGAAAGTTTTCTCAGGGACACTTCTGCAACTTCTGCCTTAGGTGCCCAGGGATATGGCTGATCTGAAGGTCCAAAGTATGGCTCTGGACCACTGAGGGAGTTGTTATGATGAAGGGATAGAGAATAGGTGTCCTTGCAAACCTCAAAAAAAACAACCAGAGGGATTGGTTTCAATCTATCTACCCTCTCCTGAATTGATACATGAGATTTGGAATGAGGTGGGGTTTCTACATATCTTCGCATCCTCCAATGAGTTAATCACCTGGGATCAAGCCACTGCCTTAAACAATCTGAGTCCCTGTGTTTACCACCACCCACCCCCAACCACCGCAGTCCCCCTCATTGTCAGCAGCTGGAGCCAAAGTTCCCATTCCCTTGGGCCCCTGAACTCTCTGTTTTGTATTTAAGGTACAAGCCCCCGGTCAGAACACTTTAGACCCAAGCTACTACTGGGCCTTACAGCTCAGTTGTGATTTAAGTGGTAGACTGGATGCTATTGGTGTCTCCCAAAAAAAGGCAGAGTTTATTTGGCAAAGGCCCACAAACTTCCAACAGTGTGACTAAGGTAGCAGGATTTGGAAGACAGTATCACTTAAGTGAAAAAAAAGCCACTGACACTACCAAATTTAAATAAGCATTTAATTAGGATTTCATTAGTATTTAATATTGCTTTTTTCAATTCCAAAAAGTTAAATTTCCACTTCTTAGCAGATTTTTAAAGTACAATATTAACTTTATACAAAATGAGCAATTAAGCAAACACCATTATTTCACATTCTTCAAAAATACAAATTCATATTTACTTGTTTTTTGGGTTTGGAGGATTCTTCCTTTGGAAGTACTGAACCTGTAACTAACATTTTCACATTGCTCAGTGGAAGTCAGTTGTTCCCATGTTTCATATTTAAATAAATTCCTTTGATATAGACGTTTACATAATCCTAATAAAACTGATATCCGGGATTTTAAAAACCATTACCGAAAGCTTGGGCCGATAGGTGTGTTAGAAGTGAAAACAACGGAGAGTCTCAGTGCCTGGTTGGATGATCTAGGCTGGAGTCACAGCAGAAGGCCTCCTCCCGGCCTCCTCCCAAAGAGGAGCTAGGAGTCCTCACCCCCCACCCCACCTTACATCCCCAAGGAACCTGCTACTTCCCAGTAATAATACTCTCTCTATCTCCAGAATATTACAACATTGGATGTGGGTGGTTGAGTCAGGCAAAGAGCTGCAGCCTTAAGCAGGCACAAGGACAGGAACAGAAAGAGGCCAGGAGAAGGCTGTGACTTTGTACCACAGTTGGGGAAAAAGGATATTGAGAAGAACAAGAACAAAAACAAAAAACCATCCACACCATCCCATTCCTACCCCCAGCCCTGCCTGATTCTGCTGAAAAGTTTCTTGAAACAGAACAGCAGAAGCTGCACTGAGTTTAAAGGGCCCTCTGCAGAAGAAGCCCAGCAGACTCTGCTGGGAACACAACAGATCAGGCTTAGAAATCTGGAGACAAGAACAAGAGCTTAGACTTTATACATTCTGACATCAATATCCAGTTTAATTTGCATTTTCAGTGCAGACAGAATCCAACTGTAGAACAGGAGATACAGTGAGACAAAATACCAAAAATTAGGATTAGCCCAGCCCACAATCATCACCTTAAAAACTATGGATCACACTGGGAAAGAATTCCCCCCCAATATGTCAAAGGGAACATTCCAAATGAAGACTTAACCAATCAGAAATATAGGTATCATTTCCTTTTGCTCTCTCCCTCCCTTCCTCAAAATGAGGAAGGATCAGCTCCCTAGTTTGCCCACAGAAGTCACTTAGAGATTTGCTCTATAGGAAAGTCCTTTTGGGTTGGAATTTTACTTTAAAACTTCTCATCTGAACTAAGCTTCCAATGAGAAGATGAAATCAAAGGATTAAGGACTGTCCTCCACCTCTGATAAATCACCTTACAGGACTGAGGTGAGCTCAGTTTACTGTAGCCAATGAACACTGAGGGAGTTTCCTTTTGTGGACAAAGAAGAGAAAGGAAGAGAGCTGGGAATGGTTCCTTCTTCCTCAATACAAATATTTGTGATTGGAAGTCCAGTAAGACATTTAACAGTGCTGCTGCAGTTACAAAAATCCAATGAATTCCCTGACTCTGTAGGAGTCTTTATAACAAGACAATGGCCCTGATTGCCAATATAAAAGTCTAGAAGGTGCAAAGTTTCTGCCCCAAGACCAACTTGTCCCTTCCCTTTAGGCTTTTCTCACTGCCCTCCCAGGGCAGGAGAAAGACAATGAACTGCAGCTGAAAAGAGGCTGTGTCTGTGTAGGGGGGTGATCTTCAAACAGGCCAAGGGAAAAGTGATGAGCAGCTCTTCAGGAGAGCCCCTCTCCCCCTTTCAGCCCAGGGAACAGGGAGAGGGTTTGCATAGATTTCATAGTTGCTAGGAATGCATAATAGTGTTTCCTTACAGACAGGGCACCATGTTGTGGAACTGAGCAACACCGAGCCTGGGCCAGGCCAAGGCAGGGTCTGCGTAGGGTAACATCCACCAAACTACAAGTATTGCACCAAGGTAAGTGCTTTTCTCTTCACGCCTCCATTTTCTCAGAGAAAAAAATAAAACTTTGTGGAAAATATATATACAAAATAAAATTGCAGCAATCGGGTTAAGGATAACATAACCTAAAGTGCTTTTAAATTTGTATTATTCTTTACTATACCAGTACGAGGTTCTGCAAACTCATCTCTCTGGAAACATTCGCCATTGTACCAAGTCTCTCCCATGAAGCCTTAGCCTCCATTATTCCAAACCAGTCTGTAGGTCCTCATCCTGACCCTCCAAGCCACAGGTACACCTAGAGGTTCCCTTCCTGGGGTCCTCTGACCCCTTGAGGATTCTACACTTCATGTCTCCCTCCTTATGTACCATGAACTCCTTCTGGAAAAGGCAGAACTCAATAAATAACCCCAACCCTAGTGACCAAACCCCCAAAAGGTGAGTGGCTGTGAAGCCATACACCGTCAGCCCCACAATGAGAAGCTAGGAGGCCTTTCCCCATCATATTCCCTCCCCCTCTTTTTTACTTATTCCAGAAGGAGACTCTTCATGGATGGGCACAAGTGCACAAGCTTGCATGCATGCACACACACACACACACACACACATACACACACAACACCTCTGAGGACCGGCAGTGCTGGTTGTCACTGAATCTGGAGCATAGTCCAGTTTGAGAACACAGTTTAAGGCAGCTTGGTGGTGCCCGCCAAGGCTGACTTTCCTTGCCAACCACCTCAGCCTATAAATTCCAATTCATGGTATGAAGCAATCACCAAAGAAGCAATGAGATAAGGCATGTCTCAATTACCCTTCTAGGCCATGAGGCCCATGAGCAATTCCAACCTATAGGTGCAGCCTTTTCTTCTAAAGTCTACAGTACCTCTGTAGTCTCTATGGGGACCCCAGTCTTACAAGTTTAAGAAACCAAACTCCCACCTAAGGGTCTTTCTGGTCCCAGTTCAACTCTGAGCTTGCTCCTCTCTGGGTCCAAAGCACCCTAACCTTGTTAGGGACCTAGCTTGGAGAGGATGCCCAGCCCAGAGTTCATGTAGACAAGAAGAGAGTTTCTTTTATATCCATAGGAACTTGAAGAGACTGGAAGAGAAGAATGCCCCCTCGAGTGAATGACCCCGCCTTCTAAGTCTGCTTATCACCACTACCATTTTAAGGGAATTCCTTATTTATCAAAAGCTGAATGGATTTAAGAACTCTGATCACTGTAATCTGGACAACTTCTGGTTGTTTAATGATTCTGAGGTTTCTATGATCTGCCTGACCAAACCCTAGGGTCATCACCAAGTGACAAAAACCTTAACTTGTTCAACTGAAAGTCTGTACGTCTGAGCCACTGCATGTGGCTTTTCTACATTCCTCCTCCTCTTATGCTCAGCATAGGCTGATCAATGAAAGTTGACAAGAATTGGCACCTGGAAAACCATCTATAAAATAATGTGACTATCAAAAAGGACAGTTTTTAATAGGCCTCCTTAATATTTCTGGGTCCAGGCCTGAATCCTCAATGAGCCAGAATCGTATTGGAGGAGTTTGGTCGGTTCAGATTCAGAAAGGGGTGAGAGGGTGCAGGCCAGAACTTTGTAGCTCCTCTCCTATCCCCCTGGACCTGAGCAGAATGGTCTCAGTTGTAAAAGGTGTGTGTGTGTTGGGGGGGGGGGGGGCAAAGGTGGAAGGGGTCTTTGAGCTGTCAATAAAACAGCATGGACAGTTGAAAAGATAGCATAGGTTCAGCTCCTTCAAGGAAGCCTCTCCATTGCAATCAAGTTATTGATACTTCTAAACATAAAATGATATTACTGAATGTACCACACTGCAGTAACAGGAAGCCCACCCCCCACTTTTCCGGGAGATAAGACTTCATCTACTCCCCTTTTCAACTACTTTCCAGCCTTTGCTTCATTGCTCCTGGAAAGGCAAATAATTTGCCCTGATCAAACCTCTCTTTCTCCTCACAATGGTAACAACCTTTTTTAGGGTGAGGTAGGGAGAGGGGGAGGGGCAGGGAATCTCTGAACAGCCTGCAGTTCAGAGGTCAAACTGACTGCCCTGGGTACCTACAAGGCTGTCTTGGGAATGCTGGCTTGGGAAATGAAAGAGGCAAATATATCTTTGTGGTCATTTGGTGGCTAGGGGTCAATGAGGAACTCAAGCCCTTGGAAGAAGGAAGAAGGTAAACTCTTAGCTGTCCTTGGCCTAAACATATGGGGTCTGTAGTATACTCTGGCTCATGGGACATCCTATTCCCTCCAAATAGGAAGTAGGAAGGAAAAGGACTACAGAGGAGGCAGAAGGCCCAGCCTACTTACTGGGTGGAACTAAATTTCTGAATTCTCTGGGCAAAGATGTCACCACTCTTATGACTAAGTCACAGAAAACAACAAAAACTAGACGATGCTGTTCTTAAATGAAATGACTTGGAGCCATGGCCAGAGAGAAGTGGATAAAATTCTATAAAGATCAAAATTTTTTTTTCTTTTTTTCTTTTTTTTATATAATGCAACATAACAAAACATTCCAAATGAAAAAAAAAAAAACCTTATTGCAACACTTCAGGCTTTTTGGTGGAAGGGGGATTTTTTTAAATTTTGCTTTACTTTACCCTGAGTAGGTTAGAAGATCATAGTTTTCATATCAAATTACTAAGCTATGTTGCACATGTCAACAAAGAAATTATACTCGTTTGCATTAGTAAGAATACAGGGCAAAACCAGACAGGAAGCAGCTGATTCGCTGGACCAGGACCCCAACTAGGGCAGCCTACCCAGGCAACTCCACTTCATCTGAAGACTACCTACAGCTCTCCTGACAAAGTCGGCCCACCTTTGCTCTGCAAAGGTCAAGTGGCCCAAGAGAGGGCAAAGGTCAACAAAGAGACTCTACACCAAACATGGTAGTCAGCTCAAAGGTACAAACACCTTTCTCTCCCTGAAAGGCACCATAACCTATAGCTGCCAACAGCCAAGAGAGACAAAGAAACCATGACTACCTTGCTAATGTCCACCCTGAACATGCATCTTCCACCCAACACAAGTCAGTGCCCTGCCTGGGCCCCAAGCCAAACATCAGGCTCTCCGGGACCCTGTCTCTGCAGCCACTGGCCTCAGCCTTCTCTGAGGCTCCTTGCCATACACCAACCACACCTGAGTCCTGTCCAACACACACGGCTTCTTCCTCTACTAGCACTCTTCCCCCTCTTTGGGGTCACTGGCTTGCATTTCAGTTTGTGACTTAGTCTCAAATCTACCCAGAATCTACCCAGGGAAGAGAGGCACCCTGGGAGCTGTAATGAGACTACACTGCCAAAACTGCAAATGCCCCAATACAAGTAATAATCAATCTAAGATTGATGGAAACCACACCCCTTTCAATTTAGAATTTTTATGCATACGAGTAACCTTAATTTCCATGTTCACATGACAATAAGCAAAAGTGACATACAGTGCAGCCAAAATAGTTCATTTATAACTTAGCTTTTTTTGTCTTTTTTTTTGTCTTTTTGTTGTTTTTTTTTCTCCAAAGATCAGTTCCTTAAAATGGACATTCCTGGGATGGGAATAAAGAAATGATGTCTGAGAAGTATGACTTCCCAACAGCAAACCTCTTCATCCTTCAAACTTCTGACCCCCAGGTGGAGGCCATCTGTTCTTGTAGCTCTGCTCAGAAGCGAGCGAGCCAAGGGTGCTTCACTTAGCAAAGCTGCTGGCTAAGCCAATATCCTCCTCCCCCTGCAGTAGTGCTTCAATGGGAATCAGGTTGGATGGGGTGTCCGGGCTCTGGAGGGACAGGAACTCTGATACGTCCATGGCACTTAATGACTCAGTCTGAGAGTCTGAAGGGTTCTCTTCCTGTCTACTCCGGCTGCCAGAAGGGGAGCAGGAGGAGGAAGAAGATGACAATGAGGCAGAAGATGGAAAAGTCTGGGGGGGTAGATGGAGGGATGGGCCATCAGGGATCCGAGGGCTCGGCTCTGGAGGAGGTGGTGAGGAACAGCCCTTCCTCCGGCTGCTGCTGCTAGCAGCCCGGTCCTTGGCAGAGTCCCGGCACGCACACTGGCATTGACAGGCCTCCTCCTGTTTGATGATGATCACAGGAACACTGAGGCCAATCTGCTGCACGGAGCTCCCTGGGAAAGAGCAAAGGGGAAGAATGGACGCTGCTCTAGTGGAAGGAGAGCAGGGAGCAGGGGTTCTTAACCTGAGCTCCAGAAACCTCAACAGATTGCAGGGGAGTCCATAAATGTCACATTCCTCATACTGAAAGGGGTTGTCACAGACTCCAGCAGGCTCTCAGAGGTCCATGATACTCAAAGGCTAAGAACTTTCTCTGGTGCTGGGTTTGGAAACCTGCTTTCGGTTGTAGCTCTGCTGTTACTACTAGTTTGGGGCAATTTTTTTTGATATGTGATTTCACAGGTATCAGGTATGGTAAGGAAAGGGGAAAGGAAAGAAACTGCCTCTCGCATGTAAGACAGAGACTTCTCTGCAACTAAAAGGTTAACCAGTCTCTCCCACCTCGCATGTACAAGGACAGGCTGAGTGTCTGGAAGCAGGTGTGGTCACTGTCTTCTATGTGGGAGGCAGCAGGGGAAGTGGGAAGAGCGCTGGGCTGGAAGTCAAGAGACCGAGGTTCCAGTTACGAGCTCTACTCCTACCTCTAACTTGACCCCAGACAAAGTACTTCCCCTCTCTAAGCTTCAGGAAACAGTATGTGTAGTGTTCACCTTACTCAGCTGTTGTAAGGATAAAATGGGATAGCAGATACAAAATATCTCATAACATACACAGCAAAATGCTCCATCATTTAAGAAATAATGTGATAATTCTGGTCAAAGTCTGATGTGTGTACAATCCTTAGCTAGGCTTGATGGGGAAGGGAAATTTGAGCAACAACGTGTTAATTCCCAGGGGAACTAGAAGGAAAGCAAAGGAGCTCACACTCGCCTCTTCCTCAACAATAAACTGAGATTCATAACCTTTCTGCCTTGGATGAAGGAAGAACCTGCTTCCATAATAAAACTCAAAATGGCAAGGCTGAAGGCACAAGCACAGAACTTTTCAAGTTTTACCAATGGAAAAAGAAGAGCATTTAGGTTCTAATAAGTGAGCAGGATATAATGCTGAGTTGGCTGAAGCTAATGAAATATAATAAAGCTGCAAAGCTGGCTAAGACAACAAGACAACCACGAGTGTTCCAAGGGCTCTACTTTCTCTGGGAGGAAAGAGGCAGGAAAGAAAGCACTTACCTGCACTGCCAGCGACAGGGACTGCAGTGGTAAAAAACACTTTCTCTACCTTAGAAGCCTGTTGCTGAAAAAAAACATTATAGTGACCAAAACAGGGTAGATGTACAAAGAAGCCAGTCCTTCCCCCACTGCCTCCTGCCACCCAGAAACCAAGCTACCAGAATCCATCCAATTGGAGGCCAGGCTCATCTGTGCTTCCGAATGTTCACTGTGCAGGCAGCAGCCTGCTAATAATGCTCTGGGGGTCAAGCAGGATGGAAGACCACTTATCAAGGATGTGGATTCAGGGAAGGATGGAAGAGACTAAAGGGCTTCAATAGGCCTCTCCAGCAGGAATATTTTATAAAAACACTTTCAGAATGGTTCTAAAAGGACAGGGCAGATGCTGTTGTCCAGGTCCTTGGAGTAGGTATAAGAATGGGTCTCTTCTAGCAGCCTGGCTTTGTCTCAGAGAGGAAGCATGTTCCATGAGAGCTATTTTCAGGCTATATGTGAAGGGAATAAACCAAAGACAGGGTATTCTTTCAAATAACTAGAACCAAACTTGAAGGTGTTGCCTTTGCAACCTTCTAATCTGACATCCCCCATCACAGAAAAACCGAATAAGAAAGAATAAGAACACGTTCTTCAATAAGGCTCTAATGAAAGATACTGGAGCTGAGTACAAAGATCACTGGATTCAGAGTTGGAGGACCCAGGTTCAAATCTCAGCTCTAATACTTACTACCTGCAAACTAATTTACCCCCTGGAACCTTGGGTAAGTTGTTTAAACCTCTCCAAAATTAGATTGGACTAGCTGATCAAGCAATCAATCAATGAACACTGATTAAAGCATCTTCTATGTGCCAGGCACCATGCTAAATGTTAAGAACACAACAAAAAAGGGAACCAGTCCTAATCTCAAGTAGCTGATCTGGAAGGTCTCCTTCCCATGAGGATTCAAGGATTCTACCATTCTAAGTAAGTACAAATCCCTCCACAAGCTTTACATATTCACACAACTCAGTGTCTGGTACTCACAATTTGCTCTTGGTTTTGGGGAGGGCCAGTTGCACCATTGAGTATCCACTGTAGATTCTGATCTCCCATAACTATGCTGGACTGCAGAATAGCTGTGCTGGGAGTTGGGGTGATGGTTATGGTGGGATTGTTCGTCAGAACAGGGGTGGCCCCCAGAGGCAGAGTCTGAACCAGAGCTGGCATGGCCTCAGTGGTAGTTGGTGGTGCCGCTGTTACTGGGGGAGCCCCAGCAACGACAGAAAGTCCTGGTACAAGGGGCTGCGGCGGCTGAGGGTGCGGAAGAAACTCTTGGTGATTAGCAGCAAACTGTGTGCTGTGGGCAACTGGCCCTTCTGGAGGCTGTAAAATAGCAGGGGGGGTCCCAAATGCAGCTGGCTGGGAACCAGTTCCTATGGAGGGAGCAGTCAGAGGAGGAGGAGCGGGCGGTGTGGAGGCGGGTAGTGCAGACTGGGAAGGCTCGGAGATGCCAGGCTGCAGTACAAGTGGAAGAGATAAAGATGCTGAATCTCCTGTGGAGGGCAGGACAGCGGTGACTGACTCTGTATCACCATTAAAACTTTCACTCAAGGCAGCTGGCAAGAAAAAGAAATAAGAATGTATGCACTGAGTTTCCCAAGCCTGGCCCTCTTCCCCACACACACAGAGCAGTCACTGGACACCTGCAGTCACGGACCCTCAAAGAAGCCCCTCCTGCAGGCAACTTCTGCTTTTAGAGCCTCAGAGAAAGGTGGTCAAGACCACCAGGTCCACTGGCAACCTCAGTCCTGAAATTTGAGGGTCTCTGCCTGAGCCGAAAAATCTCAAGTACTGAAGCTCTGCTTAGGAGCATCCTCGGCTTCTACAGCTTGGCCTGCCCTTCTGGAGCAGAGGCTCTTCAGAGAACCAAGTCCAAGTCAGCAACACTGACATATCTGGGGCCCTAGTGTGCCTCTGCCTTTTCCTCAAAAATGGGTGTGATGGGCCCAGGGCAAGCCCCATTCTTCCTAAAAAAAAAAAAAAAGCCAGCTAGACTTTTCAAGCCTAACAGCTCTAGGGAGGAAGATTTCAAAAATCCCTGGCTTTTGGAAAAGGGTCCACAAGGTCACGTAAGCTGACAGACCCTACCTTAGAAAGCCAACACTAAGCATGCAACCCACCCGCCTGACCAAGCCCATGCTCAGTTAAGGAACAAACCTGTCTGCTTGTTTTCCTGGATTGTAGTATCATCTGAGTTCTGGAACATTGATTCAAAGATGATTGCTGGTGAAATTGTGCTAAGGTCTTGGCCATGTGTCTAGGAAGGGAAACATGCCAAAATGTGAGGAGAAATAAAAGGAATGCTTTCTACCCATACTTGTCAGAGTTTCCTAAAGCATGGCCTTTGGAGGGGATGGGACCTTTGGAAAAGGTACAGTGGAAAAAAGGCTGCATTTGGAAATCTGCCTTTAAATTTTAGCTTTGGGTTTCTTCTTTCTCTCTCCTCCCCCCTCACCATACCTCTGTAGCCCTGAGGAAGTCACATCTCCTCTGCAGGCCACTTTCCCCATTCATAAAATTAGCAAGTTGGATTAAATGATCTCTAACATCCTTTCCAAAGCTAAACCTATAATCCCAGGACCATAGTCACTACAAGCTAACTTGCCTACAGTTATAAAGGAGGTTAGTGGCAGAGTGCATTCTAAAACCCAGGTCTCCAAATTTCCAGTCCCACTGTTCTTTCTATGTTCCATGCAGCAAGAGTCATGGCAGTCTGTTCTAGAGCCTGAAGTGGGGTCCTGGCTTTTCCACCACACAACCTATCCCAGATTTTTGCAGCACTCTTATGTCTTCCAGATACAAGTGGAAACCAATCTCTCTCTTGCCTCTTTGTGGGGATCTCCAAGCATCAGACTGGCTTCATTGTTCCTATAATCTTCATTAATCAGGAAGAAGCTTATCAGGATCAGGCAATCTGGCAGGGAGAGGTAGACCTTTTCTATCACCTCATGGGAGGAGTTGTAGAAGAGGGTGTTTACCAGTCCACTGCCTACTATCTACCCTGCCTGGAGGCCTCAGGGATGCAGAAAACATTCTTCTGTAAGGCAAAGCCCTAGTTAGGAGCACTTAAGATGATCTGAGAGATGATAAGAAGACATTGGTATCCAAGATATTCAGGCACCTCAGCATAAAATCCAATCTCCTACCAATGCTGAATCCCTTCTATCACATCCCTGACCCATGGCCATCTAGACCATCACTCTACTTTACTTGAATACCTTCGGCCATGTTGTTAATGCCTATTTATTTTGTACCATACCACACAGAGCCAAGCCTTCATCTGACAACTTGTTGGGGTAGAGGGAACCTTGGGCTCTCCAAGGCTGTGCCAAAAGAGCACATGTGCTGGCAGGCCTGACTGAGCTAAAAAGGTCTGGCAGAGGCTCATGAGTCTGGCAGCCAAGGGCAAGCCCAGCAACAGGCAGAGGTTCATCACCAGAAGGCTCATCAGTGGGAGATGAATTTTTTTTGGCCCACTGCCACTCCATATGACTTCTGCAAATGGGAAAAAAAAATCACCCAAAGAATCACGTCTTCAAAAGGAAGAGGGACTTTAGTACAATTCTGAGAAGTGTACCAAACAGCCTGCATAAGCACTGACTGAAGGCATAGGTTTGTGAAAACAAGAACTCATTGGGATGGTGGGAACATTTCCTAATCCTAACAGAGCAAATTAGGGCCATCAGAGCTGAGGCCAAGACTGCCTCTTCTCTAGAGGAAACGAGGGTGGTGGGGATCAAAGGTTTCCTTCAACACAATGTCACAAAAATCAATCATTGAAAGCACCCTGTCATATAAGATAACTACTACATACATATCCTTACAAAGATTTGCTGAATAAAGGCTCTAAATTACCCAGCAGAGGGGTGGGGGTGGTGGGGAGGCCCTCAGAACAGGACCAAATCAGAGAAGGTTCTGGTTGGAGAGGCAATGCCCTGGCAACCCAAGGGCAGAACTGCACAGAAAGGCAAATAGCCAGGATGAAAGAATGGAGGTCAACCGAGTCCAGAGGAAGGCCAATACTAGTCTGTCTGGTTTGGGGTTTTTTGGCACTGCTCTCGGTCCCATATATCTCAATGGACGAAAATTATACTTACTGTATTGGAATTTTCTCGTAGCTCAGAATCCTTGGATTTGAGGCTCAAGTCGCTCAGACAAAGTGAGTGGTTTGTGTCCTGCAGTGTTGGGAAAAAAACCCAAATCAGCACTTACAGGAGCAAGCATCAATCCAAAGCCATAGGGGCTTCTATCACTTACTAAAAAGAAAGTCACTTAATTAGAAACCTGACTACCCCTTTATAAAAATAGGCTGCAGAGATAGGTTTCCATAGCACAATATGAACAGCTGTGCTTCAGGCTAGCACTTCTCAGATGTTTGGAGCTGTGAACCACTTCAATGCAGCCAATGACCCAGAAGACTCTACCCATCACCACAAAAAGCAATCTCCTGTTTTGGAGGACAGGGACTTCTAAAGAGTCGTGATTTCATCTGGGTGGGGGCTCCCCCCACTGTTGCAGGTCCTAAAGCTTCCACCCTTCATAAAACATTTCTACCCTTTGTAAGATGACGCACTTCATAAACTGCTGTGGTCAGAATGATTCATTACATGGAGCCAACATTCTGGGGCTGAGCTTGATGAAACACTGATAATGAATCACAGAATACTAGAGTTAGGAGGGACCTCTGAGGTCACCTAAACCTAAAACACAGGTCCTTCCTACAATAAATGCTCTCCCTGCTCTCCTCCATCTCTAAGACCCTCAGCTTCCTTTTAAACTCAGTTCAAATACCACCTTTCGCAGGTGAACTTTCTTGGTCCCCCCAGACACTAGAACCTTCCCCTCTAAGCATACTCTATGTATCTTATGCATATCTGTGCAAACATCGTCTCCTCCATTACATTAGTCAATCAAAAACATTTATTAAGCACCTACTAGGCTAGGGACTGGGCTAAGCACTGAGGATACAAAGGAAGGCAAAAAAAAAAAATCCCTTCCCCCAGGAAGCTTATAAGCTTTTTGTATATCCAACACTCAGCCCAATGCCAAGAACATAGTAAGTGCTTTAAAAAATGTTGATTGACAGTTATCCACTGGTTTGAAAACCTTCAAAGATGTGGTATATACTCCTGAAGCAGTCCATTTATGAATGACTCTCATTTTAAACAGATTTTCCTGATGCTGAACAGAAATCTATGTATCTGCTCCTTCAGCTTCCAGCTCCTGGTTCTGCCCTCTGGGAATGAGAACAACAAACTAGAGCCTTCTGAAGCACCTTATAAACCCTTCCATACTAGAAACACGAACAGAACATGGGAGATTCTACAGACAAATTGAAGGACTACCAAGGACCAACAGACTCCCCTGGGAAAGCCAATGCTCTATTGCATTCTGTGTGTCACGAAGGCTATGTAGTTAGAATGGCCAAGCTTGACCCTAAAGAACAGAAAATACACCTCACTCCCTTCTTTGCAGAGGTAGGAAACTATGGGCACATACACATACTAGTGAAGGCAGCAGGGGTCCTAGCTAGTGTTGCTGAACTGCCCTCCCCTTTCATTATTACAACCTCCTCTCTGGGGAGGAGAGAAACAGATTTGAAAATATGTGACATAGAAAAATAATAAAAAATATTTTTAAAAGTCAGTGCATTCAAAATTGCAGAGTAGCCCATTAAGGCAGCAAAGGACCAAGAGCTTCATTTTATAAAGGCTCAGAATGAGCCCCAGTCAACCAGGGGAGGGAAGGAGTAGGGGTAGCAGCAGACACCACATACTGGGATGGGGGTCCAAGATCTTCCCCTTATTAGCAAGGGGGAATCAAGGTGAGTCACTTGACCTTTATAACATGCTCTTGAACCTATAAATGGGGATAATAATCTACTACCTGCCTCACATGGCTACATGAGGGAGATACTTTGTAAATCATGAAGTATCACATAAATATGAGTCCTTGGAAACTCAATCCAGATGAATTTCAGGATACTCTTCCTCATCAAAAGGCATATCCATCTGGACACAGTTTGCTACTCTCTCATCAACAGAAATGTGGTAAAAGAACAAGCTTTAAAACACATTTACCTTGACATTACCCAAAGCAGCTAAGCAAGTATCCTGTATTAGGGAGATCAAAGCATAGGAGAGGGAACAAGAATCCCGTACCTCGGACCCGCTGTTGGGAAGTGCACTATATGAATGTCCTTTGTTATCATGACCTTTCATATGACTTTTGAGACTGTACTGAGTGCTGAATGTCTTCTCACAGCCATTACTGGGGCAGAAGAAGGGCCTTTCACCTGAAGGAAGGACAAAGTTATTTTTACCCTAAGTTAGCTTTACCCTAAATGGATTCTGCTCGCTCCCCAACCCCCCTTTAATTGACTAAAGGAAACATGGATTCTTGTGTGGGCACTTGGCATCCAGGCAGAGAGTAACACGGAAAGCTTTGCACATCAAGTTCTAACTATCCCCCACTGTAAACTCTGAATGGACAGAGCTCTGAACATAGTCTGACATTCAAAAGTTCAAACAGATGAGCAATTCTTCCTGGGTTCTGTTTTATAAGAACTCATGCATTTCCCCCTATCTCTTCGGGATATTTATTACTGATGAAACAAAAGGAGAGAATAGAAACAGTAGTTCCCCACGGAAGTCAGGACAAGCCCAGTTCCACTCCTGCTGGCCTATGTATGACCTTGGGTATGTCCCTTCCCTCCAAACCTCACTGTCATCCTCTACAAAATGACGGTGTCAAACAAAATGATCGCCAAGTTTTACGATCTTACCTTTGAAAGTCACACATTGATGGGGGAGACTAGGCTAATCAACCTTGATCTCTACTTCCGCACAATTATGTAGTCAACCATTAACTACAGAAAACTTGGAATCAAAGACGTGGGTTCAGGTCCTGACTCTGCTTCCCTCCTAGCTTTGTGACCCTGGGCAAGCCTTTGACCCCAGAGTTTCCTTATTTGTCAAATGGAAATAGCAATACTAACTAATACCTGACACACCAGGCTATTATGAAGAATGAATGAGATAATGGATCTAAACAATTGGAATCACATTGCCATTACATTTATAGTAAAAAAAACAAACTCACCAGTGTGTGTTCGGACGTGTGTTTTCAGGTGGTGGCTTGCTGCAAACGCCTTCCCACAGCCATCGTGATCACACCTGAACAAGTCATTGAAATACAAAGAAACAGCAGGCATCAGCTAAGGGGGAATTCTAGCACCAACGACTTCAGTACACACCAACAACATTAATTCGCAGAACACTTCGGAGAAGGTGGTAGAATGAAGCCTCAGTGACCTATCAGGGTTCAGAAGGAATTAGCTACAGAGGGAAGAAAAGCTCTACTAGCAGTGGGTGGCGTGAATGCTGTGGATTTCATGACAGGGTAAGACTTTTCACTCACTACTTTACAGAATGGCATTTTCATCCACACGGCTGCCCAAGTGATCTTCCTCCTACTTGGATCTGACCGTATCACTACCCTCCTCAATAAACTCCAGCGGCTCCCTAGTACTTCTAGGATAAAACATAAACGCTTCTATTTGGCTTTTACAGCCCTGCCCAGCTTGGCCTCAGCCTCATTCCATGTGACTCCCTCCCTTCATGCTACGCTCTAGACAAACCGGCCTTGTTGCTGGTCTTCACACACAACACTCCATATTCCTTCCCCAAATCTTTGCACCCCTGGCTCTCCTCACCTCTGCCTGAAAAGAATCACATGATTATAGATCACAAGATCATGGATTTAGAGCTGGAAAGGATCCCAGAAGTCATCAAGTCTAACCCCCTTGTTTTACAGATGAGGCAACTGAGACACTGGGAGGTGAAAGGACTTGCCCAGAATCACACGGGTAGTCACTATCTGAGGCAGGATTTGAACCCCAGTCTTCTTGACTTCAAGCACCTTCTCTAGCACACCACTTCCTTCAAGATCAGGTCAAGCACCACCTTTTGTATGAAATCATTCCTGCCACCCACATACACACAGCCCCAACCGAGCCCTGGCCCTCCCCTCCCTGGACCACCTTGTTTTATATACAATTATATTGTTTCATATACAATTATCGTGGAAGTGCATGTCATCCCCCAAGGAATGGAAGCACCTTGAGAGCAGGGACTACTTCCAGTTTTCTCTAACCCCAATGCCTGGCACACAGTAGGCATCTAATGAATGCTTGGTGACTGACTGAATTAGAGATGACTACTAGAAAATTCACACAAATGAATGCCCTAAACATGAAATAAAAATAAAACCAATCAGAATTGGTTAGTTACAACGTATTCTTACAATTGAGTCATCTGACAAATGAGATTAGGCTTTTTATCAACATAAAAATCCTGGGGTCCAGTCTCTGACCATGGACATGAAGGCCCTTCCCCGCTCTGGGTCTTCAGGTTCCCTATGAAATGAGTGGGCTGGGCCTCAGGGACCTCTATGGTCTCTTCCAGCTCTGACAATCCTGCAAATCTACCATAGAAAAGTTTAGTCATGCCAAACACAAACACCAAGGATATGTTTGTTTGCACGGGCCCTGGAGGAGAAATGTCAATCCATCCAAACCTGAGCAAGTCAAGCTGGTTCACCATCTTGACCAAAACAAACCGAGGGCAGCTATGTGACCTCGGGCTGTAATAACACCTACTTCACAAGGTTCTTGGGAGGATCCACTGGAGACAATATGTATAAAGTGCTTTGTAAAAACTTAAATTGTAGAAATATTAACTATTATTAAATCATTTCAGTTTCCTCAACAATTGAATGAACACTACACGACCTACTTCACAGGATTACTGTGATGGTCAAATAAGATAATACAAAATGATAAATACAGCACTTGAGATGTTTTCACAACCTGTCTGTTTTTATGGGCCATCCCCATCCCTCTGGCCTCAACAAGTACACATGTCCGAGAGACATTTTTGGCCAGTACTGGAAAGTTTCCTACTGTGGTATACAGGGAATACAGGAAGTTTCCTCAATTGAAAAAAGGAGGAACGCAGCATACACAAACAAACGCAGCAGAAACCTGGTTTGTGATCAATAGTCCTGTGGCCTAGAAGTGACAGATTCAGTAACCTACCGAAATGGCTTTTCTCCTGTGTGGGTTCGAATGTGCTTCCTCAGATCACTGAGCGTGGTGAAGTATTTGCTGCAGCCTTCTGATTCACAGTTAAAGGTTTTCCCTGTATGCAGCCGCTGGTGTGCTTTCAGTCTGCAAAACAGCCAGGAAAATTCTCTTTACCATAATTTAGTCCCTAACCTTCAGGGCCAGGCCAAGATGTTTCCAGATTGTTCTCAGGAATGCCAACCTATCTCCATGCCTTTTAGATACAGAGCTGGGAAGGGCAACACATGCATAAAGGAACTGGCTGTTGGCATTAACCATGAGCAAGTAACTAACAGCACCTGCATTGTTCCCTGGATTCTCTTTCTTGCTGTTTTTTTTTTTTAATATTGAACTTGGCTTGGGTCTCCGGGTATAGACACCTCCACCTGACACTCCTTCTCTGCATCAGGGTCCCTTCGTTAGCATTTTTCCATTGCTCAGCTCCCTCCTTCCTTCCCCTACCCTACTTCTAACAGTAGCTGGTCCCTGACAGTCCTAAGCATGATCAGATTTGGGGAACAGACAAATGTGCAAACTGTTGGAGGGGAGGGGCAAGAATGGAAAACAGCTCTCTATTAGCAGGCAGAAGATTCAAAATAAGGCTCATGAGGTCTCATTTCCAGCCCCCTCCCCATTTCATTCAGAACCAAAAGCAGACAGTTCTCAGTGTGGTTGAGAGAAGCTCCCCATGGTTAAGGCAAGAGAGTTACAAAGCCTCAGGCCCACAGTGCAAGGCCTTCAGCCAAGGGACAAAATGCCAGTGCAAGAGGCAAGAACTTCACTCCATGAGACACAAAATCAGATACAGGTTTGTCCTTACCTGAAGCAACAGATATATGAAAATCTGGATTTACAAAAAAGATACTTGAGAAACTGCTAACAGCCTACATTTAAAATGATTAGTTTACGGCTAATGTTACTACCAAACTAGCAAGTTTTTCAGAGAAAGTATTCTATGGATTCTATAAGAAGGTTTATCTGGGTGTTTGTCAGGAAGTCACAATTGTGTCACAGCAAAAAGGATCAATTTATCAAATGATTTAAGTTCATAAAGATTTCATTTACAGACAGTTTGAAAGATTCATAGATGCCTCTTGTTTACATTAGCTATTTGCCAGTATTATCTCCCACCCTACCCACCCCCAACTCTCCCTAGAAACAAAGAAAATCTGTTAAGCAAAACCGACCAGGTGACCACTTTATCTGACATTGTGCACCTGGCTGCCCACCTCTCCAAGGAGGGAAGATGACACACAATTATACAGAAACACATCTATCATGCAAAGTTGGGGGAGTGGGGGGGGTAGGGGAGGACGGGACACTAACCTATACAACGTGTTGAATGCCTTCTCGCAGCCCTGCACATCACACTCAAATGGCTTCTCCTTTGTGTGTACTCGAACATGGATCTTGAGGCTGTATGAGGTGAGGAAAGCTTTGCCACAGCCCTCTTGGTTGCAGACAAAAGTATACTCGCCCCGGTGGGTCTTCTGGTGGGTGCGCAGGTTGCCTGCTGTACTGTAGGTGCGAGGGCAGCCCTCAAAGGTGCACTGGTACCGCTTCACCTATCACACAAAGCTTGCCCAGTCAGTGGTGCTGAAAGGCTTGTTGTCAACAAACTCCCCCTGAGTTCCCCATGTCCCATTCCCAGAAGATGTCTAAAATAAACATCTCCTTGCTATAACTTACTTCATTACTTCAAGGACCTACATACAATCTCTTTGGCATGGATATCCCATCCACTGACATATATCACAGCCCTGCTATGACTTAAGATGGTTTTCAAGAGACACAGCCTTCAGTCAATCTGGTAATGAGCTTCTCCAATCACTTAGGGTGGTACAGAACATACATACATTGCACCCAGCCTTTAGAGCTTGGTTGGAGATGCTACAGCTTAGACTCTGTTACCACAGTTTCCAAGAAATCCAAGTTATTTCCTTACTATTAAATCTGAAAATTAAGTGTTATTTCTGGGACATTCCTCTATCAAAATCCTACTCATTGAGATCAACCTAAGTTCTTAAAGGCTATGCCAAGTAAGGTGACAGCCCTAGAAGGCAGCCTTACCCAAGCTGCAAATGTTTTGAGTTGAGAACCAGCAACAAACTGTTTATGGGTGCCTTAAGAAATAGCTCAGCCCAGCTCAGAGAGACCCATTACACCAGTCTGGCCACAATCACTCACTAAGCCACTGAAGTTACAATGGGGTTGTCATTTGCATAGACACTGGTAAACTCCCTCACTGGTGAAATCATAGATCCTTGAAATACAACAATACAACAAGTAGGCTTTCCCCCTTTATCAAATACATATGTTTTAAGGATAAACATACAGCAATGCATCAAGGATCTGTGATAGGGGTATAGGAACTACCCACACCAATGCAGTTCATAATCTGTGTGTAGTTGAAGAGTTGTCTAGAGCTCAGATAAGCTCAATAATTCACTCATGGTCTCATGGGTAAGTGTCAGAGGCAGGATCTGACCCAAAGTTTTCTTGAATCTATTCTAATCTAGTCTATCTACACCACGATGTCTTAAAAACGACTTCTGTATGTCCGTTGTTAATCTTGGGAATGAGCAAGGTGGTAAAACTAAGCTTTTGAGTAACCAAATATTCTCAAGTAAATAAACTAAAACACATAGTTGTTGACTTTAAGGTTATGAATCTAGTACATAAATATTCTCTTCTATAAAAATTCTGGTATGTATTTGAACATTACCACACAGGACTCTCTTAACACAACTTGTCTTCTTCGACACAATGAACTGAATCAAAAAAGTAGCAAGAACAATGACCTTGGAATCCTAGGAATCAGAAGAGCTGGGTTCTAATCCCAGGTTTGACATTGACATTTATCTTAAGCAAGCCCCAACTTTTCTAAGCCTCAGTATAGTCAAATGAGGGGATTAGATTAGATACTCCCTAAGGTCTCTTCCCCAATGGTAATATTCTGTGATCCTCAGGATAAATGCCTAAGAATGAATCCAAATCCATCCTGATAATTTACTCTATCAACAAAATCTAAAGTTTCAAATATATAAGTTCTAAATCTAAAAGAAGAAAAGTTAATGTTCAATCAACTTATTGGAATATTCCAGGGCAAGTATCTTGTGGCTTCAAGCGTCACTAGTTAGATGACTTCTCTCCTAAGCTTCAACCTCATAGTAACACAGATAACAACTAACATAGCCCCTACCATGTTCCAGGCTTTAAGTGCTTTACATATATTATTTCAATTGATCCTCACAACCCTGGGTAGTAGGTGCTATTATTATCCCCATTTTACAAAAGAGGAAACTGAGGCAAACAGATTAAGTGACATGCCCAAGGTCACACAGCTACTAAGTGTCTAAGACAAGATTTGAATTCAGATCTCCCTAACTCCAGGCCTGGTGTTCTACCTACTGTGCCACCTAGCTCCCAGATAGCTAATGACCTATTGGCCATCTTACTTGAATGTCCTGATGTTATCTGAACCTATCTTTTCCCAAATTCTCCTACCCAGATTTACCTATTCCAATCAATAGTATCACTTCCTCACTCACTCTAGTTGGAATCCCTTAATCACAGCCCTGCTATGACTTAGATGTCATCCTTGACATGTCTGTGTGTTTCTCCCTTTCCCCTGTCCCTTCAGTCTTTTCAATTTTTCCTTTATAATTTCTCTTCGATCCCTCTTTTCCTTTCCTATTGGAATCACCATAGCTCAGATCCTTAATCCCTCATAGAGAGTCTGCAGGACAAATAAGTCCTGCAGACTAGTATCCCCATCTCTGATGATGTTCAGTTTTTCAGTCATTTCCAACCCTTCATGACCCCATTTAAGGTTTTCTTGGTAAAGATACTGGTGTGGTTTGCCATTTCCTTCTCCAGTTCATTTTACAGATGAAGAAACTGAGGCAAAGAGGGTTAAGTGACTTGCCCAGGATTACACAGCTAGTTAGTGTCTGAGGCAGGATTTGAACTCTAGAAGCTGAGTCTTCCTGAAATCAAGGCCAGTGCTCTATCTACTACACCAGCTAGTTATTCATCTTTAATATCAGATAAATCTTCCTAAAATAAATTTTCACATGTTCAAAATACATGTTCACATGTTCCTGCTCAAAAACTCTGAGTGGCTCCTCACTGTCTTCAATCCAGTCTCCGCTCTCTAGCTTGGCATGCAAGGCTCTTTACAATCTAATATCTTCCACTGATTCCCTCCAGCCAAACTAATATGTTCACTGTTTCCTGAATATGTCCCACACGTTCTTATCTCTTCCCCTTTTCTCAGGCTATCAGATAAATCTTCCTAAATAAATTTTCACATGTTCAAAATACATGTTCACATGTTCCTGCTCAAAAACTCTGAGTGGCTCCTCACTGTCTTCAATCCAGTCTCCGCTCTCTAGCTTGGCATGCAAGGCTCTTTACAATCTAATATCTTCCACTGATTCCCTCCAGCCAAACTAATATGTTCACTGTTTCCTGAATATGTCCCACACGTTCTTATCTCTTCCCCTTTTCTCAGGCTGTTACCCCAGCTTAAAACATCCTTCTCCTCTCTCTTCTCTACTTGTTTATATACTACCTAACCTCAAAACCCACCTCCTCCGTGAAGTCTTAACCAATCTCTGAACTTTTGTTCTATCATATGTATAAATGATTTTACACACCAATCCTACTTCCTCCCTTCCTTCACCTCTCTTTTCCCTTCCCCCACGTAATTCCTTATGGGACAAGGACTATGACTTATACACTAGGACTTTATGCTTCCAATAGGCAAGGGTGCACTAGGTGATCTTTGAGATTCTTCCAACTCAGAGGGTCTATGTATCTATTTATCCACAGACCTAACAGGGAGTCCCACCCCGAGCGCCCATGCACACACACAAACACACACAACAAGCACAATAAATATTTTTTTACTCTGATAACATCTGTGTTACCATACAATTTCACTACATTATCTATCTTTGCTCTGGAGAATCTATATAGGACTTAGCATATAGCACCATAGGACCAAGGTGGTCATGAGTTACAGATCCGTACTAAAGAGACTTAAAGAGCAGCTAAGTGTTTAAAGGCAAAAGAACTAGGCCTTTGAGATCATACAAATGGGAAAAGGACCCACATATACAAAAATACTTAAAGCAATTCTTTCTGTGGTGGCAAAGAATCGGAAATTGAGGGGATGCCCGTCAACTGGGGGATGGTTGAACAAGTTGTATTATATGACTGTAATGGAATACTGTTGTGTTATAAGAAATGATGAGCAGGCAGACTTCAGAAAAACCTGGAAAGACTTAGATGAACTGATGCTGAGTGAGGGGAGCAGAACCAGGAGAACATTATACACAGTTAGAGCCACATTGTGCAATGACTAACTTTGATAGACTTGGCTCTTCTCAGCAATGCAAGGTTCTAAGACAACTCCAAAAGGCTCATAACAGAAAATGCTATCCACATCCAGAGAAAGAATCAGAGTCTGAATGCAGATCGAAGCATACTATTTGTTCTCTCTCTTTTTTATTTAGTTTTGTTTCTTATTTCTCGTGGTTCATTCCATTGGTTACAATTCTTTGCAACATGACTAATATGAAAATATGTTTAATGTGAATGTATACGTAGAGCCTATATCAGATTGCACGCCATCTTGAGGGGAGAAAGGAGGGAAGGAGAGAAAATTCAAAACTCAAAAGCTTATGGAACTGAATGTTGCAAACTAAAAATAAATAAATACATTTTTAAAAAAGAAAAAGAACTAGGACTTTGTATGGAACCAAAGTTTCCATGACTCAATGAAAAAAGTTTATGACAATAAAAATGAGTATTGTCATTCTTCAGACTGCCTCCTCAAAGGTCCCATGATGAATGGGACTATGGATCAATAAAGTATAAGCTCCTCTAATTTATTCTTTTGCTTGGATAAGTTAAGCACAGAAGTTCAACGGGGGGAGGGGCGGACAAGGTGAGTTGTAGATTTTCCCTGCACTGAAAGACTATTTCAAAATTGAAGCTGTTACTTCACCTCACCCAAAAGAAAACAGCTCTTTGCTATGTTCTGTTAGATACCCAAGTCCTGGAGCAGGAATTTAATACTGACAGCTCACTCAGAACATACAGGAAATTTTACAACTGAGAGGAATCCTTAGAGAGGATCTATCCAAGGAATCCATCTATCCAAAGGAAAATGAGGCTGAGAGAACAGCAATTTTCCAGAGGCCATACAACCAGTTAGTGGCAAAGATGCCCAACCCTCCGATTCTCAAAACAACTATGTCACCTTCTGAGCCTACTTAACAGGTAATCTTCCTACTTCATTACTGGTGAGAGAAAAAATACCATAATCTTGAATCTTCAATGGCACCAAATTTTGTAAGAAGGGAAATCCAAGCAACATCCAATTGTATCAGAAAAAGGAAGTGCTAAGAGCTAAGCTGCATGAAGGTAGAACTGTTCTCTATGGTCCATTTCAGTAAAATCAGTCTTGTAGTATCAGCTGCTTTGATTATACCAATGGGAATAAAATCTAGTTTTAATGGATCTCAGATATTAATGTAGCTAAACTAATGTTAACCTAGAACAATAAGGAGAACTTGTCATTATGAGAGGGCTGAAGAAGATGGCTTCGATTTCTGTTTCATGGACTGAGCAGAGTTGGGTCATGTTAAGGATTTAGTATTTAGTGTTGAGCCTGGATTAGCATTGAAAAATTCCAGCCAGGGGGCAGGAAACAGATAAACATTCAAGGAACTGATTCTGAGCGGCCCAGAATGCAATAAGGATTTCTCTGTGTGAGTGTATATGCAAATATATGTATATACTCATGCATACACATGTATATGTATGTGTATATACACGCATACATAGTGCATAGGTATAGTAAGAAATACTGAACAAAGGTGCCTCTACCCCAGTCAAAAGTCAGTCAGTAAACACTTATTTAGCACCTACCTACTATGTACCTACACTGTGCTAAGTGCTGGAGATACAGAAAGAGTCAAGTCAAGTGAAGTCAGAGGAATTTAGAAAGAGTGGTGGTGATGAGATGAGGAAATGCCTATAAAAGCTGCAGAAAATTAGGCATTAAACACACATCAAGGAAGAAAAATAGCCTTCAAAGTCATGGGTGGGTAAGGAAAGGATGTTGGAGCTGCACATACAAGTGATAGACAAAAGAGAAATGAAAAACGAGGTCCACAGCATAGGATTTTTGGACCCATTTACATTTAACCCATAGAAGGTTATGGACCCATTTAACCCCAGAAGGTTAAGCTATATGATTTTAAAGGTCCCTTCAAAGTCTGAAATTACACAGCTCCTTTCCTTATTGCTCCTGTTCCACAGGTCATTCAACTATTTGCACTAAGCATTCAATGAGTACAGGCATTCATGAGTAGGAACATACCATTACCACTACCAGCGCATCCCCTTCTATCAGTATGGATGCAGGAACTCCTAATAGGGGAGACAACATATAGGTAACTAGATATATAGAGAGCAGAAGAAAAAGGTAATCTCAGAAGAGAAGGCTGTAGAAGCTAGAAGAACCTGCAAAGGCTTCCTGCAGAAGGTGAGATTTGAACTGAGTCTTGAAGGAAGGTAGGGAAATGAAGAAGCAGAAGGGAAGAGGGAGAACATTTCAGGGTGACTGTCAGTGCAAAGACAGAGATGGTAGATATGCGAGGAATAGCAAGTAAATCAGTACAGCTGGATCAGTGCAGTTGTAAAGGTAATGAAGGCATATGAAGACGGGAAGGATAAGAAAGGGATAAGCGGTAAGGAGCTTTACTGCCAGAAGATTTTACATTTGATCCTAGTAGTACAGAGCCACTGGAGTTTATTGAGCCAAGGAGATGATATGATCAGACTTATGCTTTAGGAAAATCATAAAGACAACTAAGTGAAAGATAGACTGGAAAAAGAAGAGCCCTTAGGCAGGTGAATCAAAAAGAAAATCAATGTTAATAGTCTATTCCAGAAATGATGAGGGGCTGAAGTAAGTGGCAAAGTGAATGGAAAATAGGTGATGTAGGTGAGAAGTTGTGAAAGTTTAAAGGCCAAGATTTCACAACAGATTTGATCTGTGGGATGAGTGAGAGTGGAGATTCCAAGGATAACACTGAGGTTTTGGGCCTGGGTGGCTGGAAGGATGCAGGCTGGAAGAGGAGAGTTTTGGGGAAAGATAATGAGTTCTGATTTAGACATGCTGAGTTCTGGTCACTGGAGACCCAGCTGAAGAAAGTGGGAATGTTTACTAACTTAGTGGGGGACAGGATATCAGTCTAAGGATCAGAAGGGATGTCCATATGGAATGGGATCCACCTTGTTCTGCCAGGCCCCAGGGAACAGAACTAGGATCAGTGGGAGCACAAAAGTAGAGAGGGTAAATGGAGGTAGGTTTTGTATTAACTCATTGGGAAAAAAAGGCTTTCCAATAAAGAGTTCAAAATGGAATGCACTACCCTGGGGGAAACTTCAGATGTTTTCAAGGAAGCTGGATGAGCCCTACTTGGTGGGGACTTTATAGACAGCATGGATGGAAGATGCACTAGATGCCCCATAGGTTCTTTCCAGTTCTAGAATTCCTGGGATTCTCAAACTTTCTTTGCTTATGAGCACAACATTCTTTGCCATGAGGAGCTGTGGAACACCAAATGTTTAAGTAGGCAACTCTATGAGAAAGTCAGGAGAGTAATGCATGCACAGCTTCCTTCGATAAGGGCAGTCATTCTGCGGAGTTCTTTGCAAGCCCAAGATCTGATGTTCTGAGGCTGGTACATGGTGTAATAGTAAGATTTTACTTACTTTGTGAATATTATACTTACCATACTTACCGAGATGCAGCTACCAACAACCACTATGCATACCATACTACGCATGCTGGGTCAGTAAAATTTTCATTAATCAAAATGATTTAAATTTTCTTTTATCTGCAATAACACCAGATCCAAAAGCTTGCAGCAAACCAAACAAAATCTGTGGTACTCTGGTATGTCACAGTATACGCTCTGAGAAGCACCCTTCTACATGGACAGAGGTGAGGGAACTCCGGACAGAATATAATGCCACCACCTCTAACAGTAAGACCACTGTAACCCAGCCAATGTACTGGGACATTTTGTTACATTCCAATGGCATCTTTGGGATGCCTCAACTTTCAAAGTCCCTAGACTTTTCTTTGCCAATTTTTGGGTGTCTGGCTATTAACCACGGCAGATACAAGGAGAAAATGGTATGCGTTTATCATAATGATGGCAACAACAGCTCACCTTTGTATAGCACTTTCCATACAGTTACAACATCCTGTAGATACATCAGCAATGGTCCTGTGAGGTAGGTAAGTATACCAATAATCTTATTTCACAGATGTAAAACTGAAGCATGAAGTAAAGTCCTTTGCCAAAGATGACAAAGCTAGGAAGTTGCAAAGCTGGAACCTGAACACGGTCTCCTGAATTTGGGCAGTGATCTTACAGGCAAATGAACAGATGGCTGGATGGGTTGGTCACAGGTAGGGCATGAACTTAAAGGGTGGGAAACACTGAACTGGAACTCCAGAAGGAGTAACTGAACCAGATTTATAAAGCATTCAAGGAAGCAACCATCAACTGTCCTGATAGTTTAAAAAAAAAGAACAACAAAGAAACAGCAGTAAAATGAACAGTAAACATCAAAGAGAAAGATGCAGCTACCAACAACCACAAAGCCACAGCAGAAGGCAATGGAGTGGCGTCCACTGTGCTAAACTTTCTGCCCCAAAGATGCTTCCCAGAGGGACAGCTAGCAGCAACAAACCATGAGAAAGTAATCACAGAGTTCAAGTACCTATAGATACGATAGAAGAGTCAGGCAACAAGGAAAAATCAGACTGAAAGCTCATCACAGATAAAGAATACCCCAGAGAACAGAGCAAACCAAACAGTCTTCACTTCAAAATGGACAAGCACTGAGACAAAAGCTAGCCACAAGCCAAACCTGCCCAGGCAGTCTATCCCCCAGGCCTAGAATGTTCTCCCTGCTCACCTGGCCCTACTGGAATCCTTAGCTCCCTTCAAAACTCAGCTCAAATGTCACCTCCTATGGGCTGCCTCTGCAGATCCCTCTGGCTGTCACTGCTCTCCCTCCTCCTTGTTATAACACATTTATTTGGAGGACAAACAAATAGAAAGGAAACTCTTTCCAGGCAAAACCTGCCATTTTTATCTTTGTCTCCACAGCACTCGGCACAGAGCACAGCATGGAGTACAGAGCTACTTAATAAGTGCTTGGTGAATTGAGAACTGGAAGACAGCACCCCCTGAGAGCCTGAAACACTGGCATGCTCAGCCTAGCTACCTGACTGATTCACCATGAGCCTGGTTAGTCAAACAATAAGGAGGCGGCTCACAATGGGACCCAACTATTAGGAAAGATTACTGGCGTTTAAACCAGGGTTTTACTTTCCCTCTCTCCTAGAAAAGCACCAGCTATTTCAAAAACTCTCAGGCAAAACCCTGCCTGACTTTGTGGTGGTTTCCACAACAATGACAAAAATCTCCTCCATAGCCATTATGGAAGATGAATACCACAGGCTGGTTAGCTGTTGTTAGACACTGAACAACCTCATCCCAAACAAAGGCTGATTGGTCGATCAGGATTTGAAGTTAGAAAACCTAGATTCAAATCCTAATTCTGCTACTTACTACCTGAGTAGCCTAAGGCAAGTCATTTTCTCTTTCTCTCCCACCCCACCACCACCCCCAACCTCCTTCAGCAGCAAAATACAGAGTTGGACTAGATGATCTCTCAGATCCTTTCCAGACTTAATCCTATAAGCCTAAGAAAATAGATGTTTCCACAGTACTGTCCTTCACCCAGTTTTCTTCAATACTTTTGGGTGAAGATATGATAGGTTTATCAAAGCTGTAGCTGACACAAAGCTAAAAGAGACAGCTAATATGTTGGTAGAATCAAAATTCATAGTATCATAGACTTAATGCTAGAAGGGACCTTAGAAATCATCTAGTGTAGGGGTAAGGAACCTTTGGCCTCGAGGCTACATGTGGCCCTTAGGTCCTTAAGTTCGACCGTTTGACTGAATCCAAACTCACAGAACAAATTCTCTTAATAAAAGGATTTGTTCTGTAAAACATGGACTCAAAGGGCCTCACCTGAGGACCTAGAGGGCCACATGTGGCCTCAAGACCACAGGTTCCCCACCCCAATCTAGTCCAATCCAGATGGAATCTTGAACCAAAATTATGATGAAATTTAACAGAAGTCAAATTTTGTATCTTGGTTTTTTAAAACTCACAGGTACAAATATAAGATGGCAGAAACCTAATGAGTTTTTCCAAGGACAACAAATACCCCAATTCCAACCCCAAAATAGCAGGGAAGAAAAAAAAATTTTGGCACTCTATACAACTGGTTATCTGTCTGCTAAGACTTTCCATTTTATCACAGATACTGCTGCTACTACTGACCCATTTTTACCTGACCTACAATCACAGTTTCTAGAAAACTTACATGACTACCTCTAATGCATACCTTTTTTGCTTCTAATTAAACTGGAAACCAAAAGTGTTAGGGTTTTTTTTTCCTCTCTTAGAATTCACTTTGTCTATATTTTTCCGAAATTTTTGTGAAAAGCTTCTAGCTTTCAATTTTGAGGCATTAAAAATTTACCAAGATAATAAAGCTTCACTCAGGCTCCCAGAGTCGTCCATCTTTAAAACAAGCCACTAACATATACGCCAGGGGAAAACCCTAATGCAGCAACTGTCCCTTTTCTTAGGCTTCTACACAGGAAAGAGCAATTATTTCAACATCAAGTCTGTGGAGTTACCAAATAGTCCAGTTTCCATTTTAATCCTGACTGGGGAAGATGGGATGTAAAATAATCATTTATTTATACTTAGAAATTTCAAAGAATTGACACACAAGTCCAAAGAGTGTATGTGTATATATGTACATATGTATATATGTATCTATGTATCAGCCAATAACCAAAACAAAAGCAAAAGGTCAATATACATCAAACAATTTACAGTGAATATCTGAAAAATAAAAACTTGGTGTAGAAAACCAACCAAGGCCCTTTTCCCTGGGGCCTTTGTTATTTTTTAAAAACTGTTCCCCCTGATAACCTCAGGACATCAAATGTCCAAACAAGAGCTGGGTACAGACTTTCCTTTGGTACCAAGCCAGGCTCTTGGTACAGGAGCTTACTTACTTCTTTGCGCTTCGTTTCTGGGCACTCAGACTGGAGAGTGAGAGTCGCACCTTCAATGTTTCTTGGCATAGGTGTCGAACCAGGATTTATGGTTAAATGGATCTGATCTGGAGAGATGATGTGTTGAACATAACCCTGGGACATTCCTTCATGATCTATTAAGTGATATCCCTCATCGGGACCCCCTACTAGAAAAGGCAGGTGTTCTCCACATTGTCCTTCGTCATCCTCATCTTCCAGAGTGCCAGGGTCCTGCTCAATGAGAACAGTTGTCCTGTCATAAACTGTTCCCGATGAAGAAGGCATCAGTCCATTCTTATCCACAAACCTGAGTATTTTATCATGATGTGATAGTTCATCTTCCTCTGTCTCATAGCAAATGATATTGTCATCTGGACTGTTTTCCCCCATGGTTCAACAGAGCTCAGTGCAATTGTGAGATATGGGAAGATGAGGACCAGTCTGTAAAAGAACAAGTTGAAAATTAAAGATCTACCACATGGAGTGAGGTGCCTGCAGGACCTAGGAGTCCTAGCAGTACTCCTAGGGCCCTCTTTATCCCTTGCTATTCCCTCTGTAAAGTATTTTTTAAAACCTCAAGAAGACCAAGACTAGACAAATCGCAGATACGGTAGTCTCTATGGTATCAGTCACCCTACCTTGTAAGGCTCAAGTCATTCCTAAGAAAAATGAAGTGCCGCACAAGAATTTCTAAACGTGTTTCTCTTTACCATCCAATGATCCAAACGTTGCCAGAGAAGAAAGTGAAAGGAGTAGAGGTGTTAAGCATAATTAGGTAACTTAAAGAATCAGACACTCCAGATATTGATATAAGAAAAAACCCATCATATATTCCCCCAAATGAGAATAGGACTCTCCTACTATACAGGCTGCTACACATGGGTTCTGGGACTACACCCTCAGGCAGCTCCAAAGGAGGTTGCTTCATCCTATTTCTCCTGGTACACCCAACGACAAGCCACTCTCTACGAAGATTTGTAGATGGGGGTGGGGGGGGGGGGTGGAGCAGGAATCAAACAGGAAGCTTTTCTTCTTTGAAACAGTGAACTGCAATTCCCTCCAAATCTGACACATCAAGTTTTACAAGTGTGGGTGAGGCTAAGCAGAACATATAAGCACAGGGTAATTTAGAAAGTTTCAACATGGTCATTCTTATTTTCTGCTTGAACCTCACAACTTTAACATTCTCTTCCACACTAGTGTTGGAAATCCTCTCTCAGAATAGGGTAGGAAAGCCAGCCTGTCTCTATGCAGGGTCTACACAAACTATGGGGCCAAAGAAGCTGGAGGAACCAGATTAGGAAAGAACCTTTCTGACCCCTGACTCAGGTTTATGGGACTGCCCAGATGGATGCACTTCACTGCAACTGGGAGGAGGAACGGAAAGATAAGAGTACACTGGGGCCTAGCCAGCTGATAGAGACAACCTGGACAGTGAAGTGAGTTGGGGTAAGGGGTAGAGGTGTGGAGCCAAGGACTGCCTAAGGAAAGTCTGAAGCATGCCCCGGGTAAAGAAGGAAGGAAGGAGAGAGAGAGACAGAGAGAGAGAGAGAGAGAGAGAGAGAGAGAGAGAGAGAGAGAGAGAGAGTGTGTGTGTGTGTGTGTGTGTGTGTGCCCTCATCCCAGCAGGTGGTGGTGTGGTGGATGAACATATTAGTTCAATTGGAGGAGGAGTGGAGGTATTTAGAAGGTAAATGCCTCCCCGGTAGGGCTAGAAGGCCGAGAGATAAGATGAGATAGATAGAGAAGGATCCTCAACTGGGGACAGGAGAGAAGAGAAGGGAAGGGCATCTGAAAGGAGAATACCTGAAGCCGGGACGGGAGGAAATCAGACGATCTCTAAGAGAGAAGAAAGGGCGCTGGGGTCCCGGTAGGGGGTGGGCTCAAGGTGCCCTTGAAGGGGCTAAGGCTGGAATGCTTCACACTTCCAGGAAGGAAGTTAGGGAGCTAGGGTGCCCTGTTAAGGGTGGGGTGAAAGGTGCTCTGGATCTCACCCACCCCTGCGCCGGCTGAGCTCCCCGAGTGAGGGGGGAGAAGAGTGATCCGGGACCAGCCCCTCGGGCAGGGAAGGGGGTAGTGGAGCGAGCTAGGGTCCCAGCTTGGGAGTTGCCTCGAAGGGCTTTGGTATTCGCCCCCTATCGCAGAAAGGAAAGGGAGAGGAGTGGGAGTCAAGTGAGGGTGCCCACTCCCTGAGTGGGTGGGCAAGAGCGGACGGGCGAGCGGTCTGGGCCAGGGGTGGGGGGAGCAGGGAGGCCTCACTCCCAAGCGGAATCCCGGAGGAAGCCGGGTCTCCCCCGGGGAGCAGGGAGGGGCCGGGGCCAGGTCTCCATGGAGATGGGGGGGAGGGGGATGGATCCCCATCCCCATGGAGACGGAGGAGGGGGGGGTCCCCATGGAGACGGGACCGGGAATCTCTCCCCCAGCCCCTGGAAAACGTTCCTTCAGCCCCCAAGGGTCGCGATCTCCGACCCTACCTCCCAGGTAGTCTCCACCCCCAAGTCGACGCCCAGCTCCAGCTCTTACCTTGGCGGCACCCGGCAACGACAGCGGCGGCAGCAGCTCTTCCCCTCCCCAGCGGCACCATGATTGCCCCCCACCTTCCCCCCTTTCCCTCAACGTCACTTCCGCTTCCGCTTTCCGGAGGAAGAGAAGGTAGGGAGAGCAGCCACCGGGTCTCCTGCGCGCGCCGCGCGCGGATTTAACCAACCACTCCCTCGAGAGCCCGAGCTCGGGGCGGGGAAGGAAGGAGGGGGCGTGAGTGAGGAGCGTCCAATCAACGCCGAGAGGTGGTGGGGTCAAGCGAGACGGGGCGGGGCCGGCTGTGGCTGCCGCTCGGTCAGGGTTTCAGTCTCGCTCTCACTCACGGTCTCGGTCTCGCTCTCACTGGGTCACGCTCACGGTCTCGGTCTCACTCGGTCACGCTCACGGTCACGCTCATGGTCACGGTCTCGCTCTCTCCCCTGTAGTTTCTTCCGATCTGGGCCCTGCCGGGAGAGACCCCTTCCTAAGGCCGGGCCTCCACGGTCCCCCCTCGGCGGGCGTGCGCGCGCTCTTCTCCCTGCCTTGCGGCTGAACGGACTGAGGCTGTGCACCCCAAATAAGGGCCGGGGCTCAGCACTAGGGCACTGGGTGGGGCCTCGAGGAAGAGCCGGCTGGGGCAGGGGACCCTGGAGCTCCTGCCCTTGGTCCCGGCTGACAACCCCTGGAGAAGCCGGACCCTCTTTAACGTGCGCCGACCACTGTGGTCTGGCGCGGACAGCCCCTCCCCCAGAGCCGTGGGGGCCGTTCTAGCCCCAGAATGCGGAGCTCGGCATCCATCCCTGGCCGAAGGCCGGGGCAGATCATTAAACAAATGGCTCCTGAGCGCTTAGGGAATTGGCGATCCCAGAGAGCCAGCGTGCGTTCACTACAAAGAAGGTTTTGCCAACTTTTTTTTTCTTTGGCCCAGACCTGGGATTTTAAACCCCCTACCAGTCTGCAAACCTTAAAGAGCTATAGATTTGATAAAGAGCTAATCAAGAAGGCATTATGATGGGCAGTGTGGTGGATTTGGGGTGGGATGAACTTGGCTTCAGTCCTGCCTCAGACTTCATTGATTGGGCGAAACTTAGGCTTGTTTAGAACCTCTGTTTTCTTAAGAATGGGGATGATAGAGCCCACCTTCCTGGGTCATGGGGGATTGCATGTGGTAGGTGGAGCATTTGGCAAACCTTAAAATGTTATATAAATGTGAGCTACTAATTTGACAAGATTACTAGCCTGGTCAATAAGGCAGATTCTTGAGACATCTTCAGATGCCTCACTGAAATTTAGATGTTCAGAGTCTTTTAAGTCATCTCTGTGCACAAGATGGAGAAATGTAGGCTGGAGGATAGCACAGATTGGACTAGCTAGCTACACATCCATGCAGACCTAAAAAATACCCATGAATGGATGAAAGCGAATCTGTATGGAGATTTCTGGCGGAGTGGCTCAGTGCTCTGTTTTCACCCTGTTCTGTTCCACCCTTTTATTTTTTAAGCAGCAATGTTAGATTCATTAGTAGGAGCTTTGCAATTTCCCAGAATTCTTACCAAAACAAGAGCCTGTATTTTTGATAGCTGTTCTGATGTTTTATGGCTTTGAGTCATGAACCACTGATCTCCAAAAAATTAAAATCAAGTCTCACTCAGAGGAAAGTGAAGAGATCCATAATGGGTATAAGTAGGCAGCAACACCTAAGGTCTTGTGGAAAACTGGAATAAAAGATGTAATCAAAGAAATATGTGAAAGAAAAAGATGGGCTGATCACATGATGCAAGAATGAAAGATAATCAACAGATACCCTTTGTACTCCGTTGGCGTTCGTGACATGTCAAGACACCCTGGAAGGTTACCTTTGACTCATTAGAGTACATGGGCAAGAATTGTACAGGATGAGCTGGCAAGAATGAATTGCAAGGAACTTTTACATTGATAAGGTTATTTGAGTGATATGCGTTTAAGACAGATTAACATTCGGTACTTATCAAACTACCTGAGCTAGAGCCTTACAAGCTCTTGTTGGATCGATCAGCCACAGACACACTGTACCTTGACCCCAACATCATGATGTCATTGACCCTCTTCAAGTATGAAGAATAAATGGCAACAAAGTGCCAGGTACTGTGCTAAGTGATGGGGATATAGAAAAAGGTCTCTGGTCTCAAGGAGCTCACACTAATGTGGAAGACAACATGCAAATAACTATGTACCAATAATTGATATCTATAAAATAAATTAGAGCTAATTTCAGAGTGAAGACACTAGCATTAAGGGGGAATTGGGAAAGACATCTTGCAGAAGGTGAGGTTTTAGTTGTAACTTGAAGGAAGCCAGGAACACTGAGAGACAGAGATAAGGAGAGCATTCCAGGCATGGGGGATAGCCAGTGAAAAACGCCTAGAGCTGGGAGATAGGGTGTGTCTTGTTTAAGGAACAACAAGGAGGTTTGTGTCACTGGATCAGAGACTAAGTTGGGAGAAGGGGTGTAAAGTATAAGATGAATGAAAAGGACTAACTAGGTTATGAAGCGCTTTGAGTAACAGGATTTTATAGTGGATTCTGGAGGTGATAGAAAGTCATTGGAGTTTATTGAGTGGGGGATGGAGGTAGCGTGGGGGTGGATGGGGTCTGACCTGCACTTTAGGAAGATCAATTTGATAGATGAGTAGTGGTTGAACTAGAGTGAGGAGAAATTTGAAGCAGAGCAAGAATAATCAGAAGCCAAGTGTAAAGTGATGGAGGCCTTCATCAGGGTGGTGGCAGCGTCAGAGGAGAGAATACAAGATGTGCAAGAGATTGTTGTTCCAAAATGACTCGGCTAGAGTCAAGTTTTTTTTTTGTTTTTTTTTTTTTTTTTAGAGTCAAGTTTTAATGTGTCCGACTGTGGCTGATGAGACCAATACAAGCTCAGGATGCTCTGCCACAGGTCGGGCAAAAATAGTCCTTGTGAATATTTGGGGTAGATATTCTTAAACTTGCACAACCTATGTTTCCTTTGAACAATTTCAATTCTGCTTTGCTCATAGAGCACAGCACCTTCTCTGATGTGGGCACACCATGGTGAGCAGTCCTGTGCCAGTGTCTTCTATGTCACACAATCAATTTCAGAGTTCGTAAGAGAGACCTTGAGAGTGTCCTTGTATCACTCCTTCTGACCACCATGTGAAAATGCTTGCCCTGTGTGAGTTCTCCATAAAATAGTGTTTTTTTGGCAAGCATTTGCTTCGCACTCAAACAACGTGGTCAGCCCATCGGAGTTGCACTTTCTGAAGCAGAGTTTGAATGCTTGGCAGTTTAGTTCGAGTAACCTCAGTTCGAGTTCGGCTTCCTCCAGGATTCCGCTTGGGAGTGAGGCCTCCCTGCTCCCCCCACCCCTGGCCCAGACCACTTGCCCGTCCGCTCAGTTGAGTTCGAGGACCTCAGTGTCTGGTATCTTATCTTGCCAGGTGATCTTCAGAATCTTCCTAAGACAATTCAAATGGAAGTGATTCAATTTCCTGGCATGGCACTGGTAGACTGTCCAGCTTTCATAGGCATGCAACAATGTGGTCAGCACAACGGCTCTGTAGACCTTCAGTTTGGTAGTCAATCTAATACCTCTTCTCCCCCACACTTTCCTTCAGAGACTCCCAAACACTGAGCCAGTTCTGGCAATGCATGGGTCAACCTCATTGTCAATGTGTACATCCCTGGAAAGTACACTACCGAAACTTCTCCATTTGCTGTAACTGATAGTTCATGTATGGATGGTATGGTCGTGGCTGATGGAGCACTTATGTTTTCTTGGTGTTGTTAGGCCAAAATTAGCATAAGCACAAGCCCAACAACTCCAGGAGAAATGCCAGGAACAGAACAGAGGTCTGTACATGTTTGTAGATCTGACCAAGGCCTTTGATACTGTTAGTCATGAGGGCGTATGGAAAATGATGTAAAAATTTGGCTGTCTCGAGAAGTTCATCAGCATTGTACATCAATTTCTTGACATCATGCTTGCTTGGGTTCTGGATAATGGACAATGCTCTCGTGCTTTCCCAGTCACCAATGGAGTGAGACAAGGCTGTGTGCTTGCTCCTGTGCATTTTAGCATGATGTTTTCAGCCATGTCAGATGCTTTCAATGAGGATGAACATGGCATCAAGGTCAGCTACTGCACTGATGGTAAATTCTTCAGCTTGAAAAGGCTACAAGCCAAAACCAAAGTGGAAGGAGTATTCGTGCATGATTTTCTGTTTGCAGATGATTGTGCACTCAGTGCAGCCTCTGAAGCTGAGATGCAATGCAAGAGATGTTACAAATATTAAATTAACAGGACTTGGCAGCAGATGAGAGTGAGGAATTAAGATTGTGCCCATTCATGCCCTTTGTCTTTAAACAATAACTAAAAGCACTCTCCTCTTTTTCAGGTAGTTTATTTTTTCCCCCTAACCTTTGAAAGAATCACATTATCAAAATATACAAAACTATTCCTTGATTCTTTGACATAGCCAGCCAGGCCTAGACAGGACTCTGGCTACCTGCACAGTCTTTTAGAAAAACTCCCTGCAGTACCCAGGTTAATCTTTCTTCAAGGGACTTCTTTGATGAAGGCTACCCTATAGGTCAGACTTCCTAGACCCCACATTGCTTGCTGGGGAAGAATTAGGAAAGCTTCCACATCACTGGGAAAGGTTAGCCCCTACACTTCTGGGGAAGGTAAGCCCTCTAGTAGTTGGGGAAGTAATGGCCCCAGGAAGTTCCTTTAGGGGAATAGGTTGCAGGGGTGGGGAACCTGCGGCCCTCAAGGCCACATGTGGCCCTCTAGATCCTCAAGTGCAGCCCTTTGAATGAATCCAAATTTCAAAGAACAAATCCCCTTAATAAAAGGATTTGTTCTGTAAAACTTAGACTCAGTCAAAAGACTGTACCCAAAGACCTAGAAGGCCACATGTGGCCACGAGGCTACAGGTTCCCCACCCCTAGAACTGTTAAGGTAAGCCTCCACAATATAGAAGTCCCTTTAGGCAAATAAGGATAAGCCTCTATAGTGTTGGGGAAGTTCCCTTGGGGAAATTATGGGATTTTGGAGACTCCTTGGATAAATTTCTTTTGGCATGAGACCAGGGGAAGAGAGTACTGTTAAATTGATACCCCCTTAGGGAAGTTCTTATGGGCCTAGAAACAGGTGTAGATTCCCATACAGCAGTGGAAAGGGTGACTAAAAGATAGAACTTTCAAATTATGCTAAAATATATTAAAATCCAAATAAGTCTCAAAATTGACCTGAAGAAGGGACTTTCAATTACTGCAAATTTTGGAAAGTTGTGTATGCTAACTTGTTCTGTCTTACTATTTTTGTCTCTGTTTTTAATGTCTGTAAAATGCTCACAAAAATTTTTTGTTTTGGGGGGGCGGAGCCAAGATGGCAGCTGGAAAGTAGGGACTAGCGTGAACTCCCCGCCGAGTCCTTCCAAAAACCTATAAAAATGGCTCTGAACCAATTCTAGAACTGTAGAACCCACAAAACAGCAGAGGGAAGCAGGGCTCCAGCCCAGGACAGCCTGGATGGTCTCAGGGTGAGGTCTATCCCACACGGAGCTGGGAGCGGAGCAGAGCAGAGCCCAGCATGATCGGCTCGGACCAACCAGACCAGGAGCTGGGCGGAGCAGGCCCTAGTGCCCTGAATCAGTGAGCTGTGGCAGTTACCAGACTTCTCAACCCACAAACACCAAAGACAGCGGAGAAGGTTAGTGGGAAAAGCTGTGGGAGTGGAAGGAGTTCGCAATTCCGCCACTGCTCCTGGGGCAGCGGAGGTGGGGCAGCTACAGCTGCTGTTGCTTCCGGCCCCAGGCCCACCTGGTGGGAGGAATTAAATGGCGGATCAGAGCAGGAGTGCACAGCCTGCTGAAGATCTAAGCCCAGTCCGGGTTGGGGGTCCTTGGGTAAGGAGGAGTGCTGGTGTGGCAGAGCTGGCGCATCCCCCCCAAACGTGGAACATAGAACTCTTTAGTCTACAAGCAGTCATACCCACTGAAAAACTCAAGGGTCAAGTTAGGTGGTTGGGAATATGGCCAGGCAGCGAAAACACACCCAGATTCAGTCTCAGACTTTGGATTCTTTCTTTGGTGACGAAGAAGACCAAAACATATAGCCTAAAGAAGTCAACAAAGTGCAAGAGCCTACACCAAAAACCTCCAAGAAAAACATGAACTGGTCCCAGGCCATGGAAGAGCTCAAAAAGGATTTGGAAAAGCAAGTTAGAGAAGTAGAGGAAAAATTGGGAAGAGAAATGAGAAGGATGTGAGAAAACCATGAAAAACAAGTCAATGACTTGCTAAAGGAGACCCAAAAAAATACTGAAGAAAACAACACCTTAAAAAATAGACTAACTCAAATGGCAAAAGAGCTCCAAAAAGCCAATGAAGAGAAGAATGCCTTGAAAGGAAGAATTAGCCAAATGGAAAAGGAGGTCCAATGGACCACTGAAGAAAATACTACCTTAAAAATTAGATTGGAGCAAGTGGAAGCTAGTGACTTGATGAGAAATCAAGATATTATAAAACAGAACCAAAGGAATGAAAAAATGGAAGACAATGTAAAATATCTCATTGGAAAAACCACTGACCTGGAAAATAGATCCAGGAGAGATAATTTAAAAATTATTGGACTACCTGAAAGCCATGATCAAAAAAAGAGCCTAGATATCATCTTTCAAGAAATTATCAAGGAGAACTGCCCTGATATTCTAGAGCCACAGGGCAAAATAGAAATTGAAAGAATCCACCGATCATCTCCTCAAATAGATCCCAAAAAGAAATCTCCTAGGAATATTGTCGCCAAATTCCAGAGCTCCCAGATCAAGGAGAAAATATTGCAAGCAGCCAGAAAGAAACAATTTGAGTATTGTGGAAACACAATCAGAATAACCCAAGATCTGGCAGCTTCTACATTAAGAGATCGAAAGGCTTGGAATATGATATTCCGGAGGTCATTGAAGCTAGGATTAAAACCTAGAATCACCTACCCAGCAAAACTGAGTATCATGCTCCAAGGCAAAATATAGACTTTCAATAAAATAGAGGACTTTCAAGCTTTCTCAGTGAAAAGACCAGAGCTGAATAGAAAATTTGACTTTCAAACACAAGAATCAAGAGAAGCATGAAAAGGTAAACAAGAAAGAGAAATCATAAGGGACTTACTAAAGTTGAACTGTTTTGTTTACATTCCTACATAGAAAGATGATGTGTATGATTCATGAGACCTCAATATCATAGTAGCTGAAAGGAATATGCATATATATATATGTTTATATATATATATATAAGTGAATGTGCATGTATATATGTATGTATATATATATATATATAGAGAGAGAGAGAGAGAGCGGACACAGGGTGGGTTGAAGATGAAGGGAAGATATCTAAAAGAAATAAAATCAAATTAAGGGATGAGAGAGTAATATATTGAGAGAGGGAGATAGGGAGAGATAGAATGTGGTAGATTATCTTGCATAAAGGTGGCAAGAGGAAGCAGTTCTGTGGGAGGAGGGGAGAGGGCAGGTGAGGGGAGAATGAGTGAATCTTGCTCTCATCAAATTTGGCCTGAGGAGGGAATACCATACATACTCAATTGGGTATCTTACCCCACAGGAAAGAAGAGAGAAGAAGATAAAAAAGGGGGGGATGATGGAGGGGAGGGCAGATGGGGGTGGAGGTAATCAAAAACAAACACTTTGGAAAGGGGACAGGGTCAAGGGAGAAAATTCAACAAAGGGGGATGGGTTGGGAAGGAGCAAAATATAGTTAGTCTTTCACAACATGAGTACTGTGGAAGGGTTATACATAATGATACACACGTGGCCTATGTTGAATTGCTTGACTTCTTAGGGAGGGTGGGTGGGAAGGGAAGAGGAGAGAGAATTTGGAACTCAAAGTTTTAAAAACAGATGTTCAAAAACCAAAAAAAAAGAAAGTTTTTGCATGCAACTAGAAAATAAGATACACAGGCAATGGAGTGTAGAAATTTATCTTGCCCTACAAGAAAGGAAGGGAAAAGGGGAGAGGAGGGGAGTGGGGTGACAGAAAGGAGGGCTGAATGGGAAACAGGGCAACCAGAATATAAGTCATCTTGGAGTGGGGAGGGAGGGTAGAAATGGGGAGAAAATTTGTAATTCAAACTCTTGTGAAAATCAATGCTGAAAACTAAATATGTTAAATAAATAAATTAAATTTAAAAAAGAAATCTTAAAAAAAAATCTTTTGTTTTGTGCTGTGTTTAATGTTTGTAGATTTTGCTACCTTGAAAGAGGTCTAAGGGGAAAATGCAGCCAGCCATAAATACTGCTGTAAAAAGCTGCAGCCAAAGTGTTTAGAATTCTGGGGAAGATTAATGAAGTTTCATAGCTTCATACTTGAAACAGTTCTCCCAACTTTCTGAAATCTGTTGCCAAACTCTGCTCCAGTAAGCAGGGACTCACTCCCACTTTAGGTTTTTATTAAGAGATTAAGTTAAAAAAAAACTTTGCAAGACACTTTCTGTCATTTTAGCCCTGGTCAGGATGGGGTTACAGAGACAAAGTCAGATAATCAAAAAAAGGAAAACATTTTCCTGCTTTGTAGAAATTTGTGGCATTATAAATGAATTAGAGATTGAATTTGAAATTGATGTGTAATAGCTTTACTTTAAATCTCCAAATTATGGTAACCACTAAAAATATATCAGTAGATTTTGGAGGTTTGAAGATTAAGCATAAGCACCTCTCTCCCCTTTCTGGGAGGAAGAATTTGGAGTTGGGAAAGGAGTCTGAGATGGATTGATTCCATTGAGATAATTTTGAGGCAAGTACTGAATAAGGAACTCATCTCCTCTTTGTTCTACCTGATAAGACACTTACCAGAAGCTTAACATGTACTGATATATCTGGGGGAGTTTTGAGAGCCCACTCTGTAGAATTTGTTTTAGGAATTAAATTTTGTGAAAATTTTAGGGGTAAGCAGCACTTAGATCACTTTTTCCCTGAAGATTGATTGATGTATTGTTTTAGTGTAATGAAGGAAGGCAACTAGTTTAAAAGTAGTGCCAGAATGAAGAAAAAGAATGGGTATTCGTTTGCATTTTACATTTAGCCAGAACTTAATAGCCATCTTTTATTAAGCCTTTCTTGCCCATGGAAAGAGAAAAGTTTATTTAAATCAGGGAGCAACTTTAAAATGAGTAAAATTTAGGCAAGGAATAGAAAAGGTGATGTGAACTGAAGAGGAGTCTGTGAGAAGGACCACTAACCCCACTCCCATGGTGGCCTGGGCTGAGACCCTGGATAGATATTACAATGGTGGGGGGAATGACCAGGAACTAGAAATGTCTTTTGGAAAGGTTAAAGGAGAACTTTCAAAGCTTTATATAACAGCATCAATTGTTTAGGTAAACTAGAGGCAAGATCACCAAAGAAATTTAGAAAGAAACCAAGTATTTATAGGATCTTAGGAACCCAAAGGGGTAAATAGTATTGCAGTTAATCAGAATTGTGTAAAATTTTGTGCTAAATTGCAAAGGAAACATTTTATAGAATAAAGATTAGTTATCCTTACATAGTTTGGGATTTGGTTAGGAGATACAGTATTCTACCCCATGAAAGACCATTTAATCTGGATGCTATTAAATTATGAACTGAGCTGTTTAAAAGAATATGATTTTTAAAATAGTTATTGAAAACCTTCAATATTTAATGGGCTATATCTTGTTTAGAAATAATAATAATTGGGGCAGCTAGGTGGTGCAGTGAGTAGAGCACCAGCCCTGGAGTCAGGAGGACCTGAGCTCAAATCTGGACTCAGACACTTGACACATGTACTAGCTGTGTGACCTTGGGCAAGTCACTTAACCCCAATTGCCCTGCCAAAAAGCAAAATAATAATAATAATAATAATAATTTACTGTTTGGGGAGGAAAGTTACACAGACCCTTTAAGATGTCCTTATCAATGAGACCCCTTGAGACTTCGTATTCAGGCAGTGTCAGAAGATCTCATAAGTCCTACTGTACACGTTGCAAAATCTGAAATACTGAAGTTTAAGAACCTAGAACAGAGAAAATAGGATACCCTTTCCCAATTCTTGTCAAAGCAAGTAGGGGAGAATTTACAAGTTTACTATAATAAAGAGTGATTTTCCTTTCATTTGAAAATCTTTGACTATCAGTTACTACAATTATGTATAATATGTATAAAGTGGTTTAAGGATATAACTTCAGTACATTAATGTGAGTCAGCTTTCAGGTATTCATTGTACAGCTGAAGCCCTAGAATGTGATTAGTATTAATTTATAAATAAAGGATAAATGACATGTAACTGTTAGGGAAACATGAGAAAACTAATAATATTCAAGCCCTAAGTTATGGTTAGTGAAACTTTGCCATTTGAGGCAAACTCTCATGGGACCATAGTCTGATACTGTTTTGAGTTTGATTCCAGGAATAGTTGTTTAAAGTATTATAAAGCCAACAGCCTACCAGTCAAGGAGAAAATGGCATGTGCTACAATCAGAACTGCTACAGGTCTGTCCCTGGGAAAAGCTGAAGGGACAACCTTGGTGTGGCCTAAGATAGGATCCTCTTCACTCAGTTTCCCCATTGTGTTGTTTCCTTTCTGAACAGGAAATTTACCCACCTGCTTAATTCTGAGATACTCTGAATAATGTGGAGCTTCACTACATGATTAGTTGTCAGATACGACTCACACCTGGAATCATATAGAGATAAAGGAGTTTTTCCCTTATGGTATATGTCAGGTCATTTTTTGCCCTTGAGGGGATGGGTCTTGACATTGTTATAACTGTCTCTCCTTATCCTTTCATAGCAAATTTCTATAACCAGGGCAGGTGAGCAGTAGAAATTTTGTAAGTACAACACTAAATCTATTAATAGATTGATACTAGAACATGTCCAAGTTATTATAATGAGATGCAAATATGAAAAATCTCACATTTTTAATCTATATTTGTGGTTAAGTTATAATATAGGGATGATATCCTATAATGTAAAATTTTCTAATTAAGTAGAATAGTACATTTTGAGAAAGCAATAGGATTACACTGTTTTCTCTATGATATATATGTATATACACACATATACACACATATATATGTATGTATGTACATATGTATGTATGTATGTATATGAGTGATTTCCAAACATATCTAGTATGGAAATTCAGGCTTTGATTATGTTTTAGTAATAAGTTCTCAACACTGGATTAAGGATTTTACATATAAAATTGCATCGATAATTGTAAAGAAAGTGAAATTATTTCTCCATTTTAAAGTACTGTCTAATAATTTTAAAAGACAGAAGCGTTCATTTTACAAATGAGAACTTCATGTTTTTTTTAGATTCTTATACCAGGTATAAATTCAGGTAAAGAAAGACACAGCAAGCGGTAAATAAAAACTGAAATACTCTAGTCTCAGGTAAGTTAAGGGTTCCTAATTTGATGTTCTTTTAGCTCTGTTGTTAATAGGATTAGCTCCATAAGGCTTGAACTGGTTTTTACCACATGAACTAGGTATTGGATAAACAAATTTAAAAGATCCTCCTAAATTGTGTTAAGTCTGTTACTGGCAGATTTTATCAGATTTACCTAGCAATCTCTGCAAGTGATTTGGAACCAGAGAATTAGAGCCCCCTTTAGAGCTGCCCTGAAAATGAGGCCTATTTCTGAATGTACAAGAGAAGATATCCAAGGACCAGACAACTACATGGGACATCTGGGACTTAAGATGAAATGATTAAATGGACATTGGGAGTGGGTTGCTAGGATACAAGGAGACTTGATATTTAATATTAATAATCATCATTGTATTGCTTTGGCCTTTTGTTTCATGATGTTTATGTTTGCTGAATTTTCTTAGTTACCTAAGTGACTTGTAAATCTTCCCTCTCAAAATTAGTTCATTTTGAGCCCTCTAAGAAGTTTGATCTGTAGCCTGACATAATTTTCCTATAGAGTCTATTTAATAAGGTTTGTCTCTAGACTTTGTATTAGCTGTGGTACTAAGCTATGTGAGAGGATGCTTGAGAAGATCTAGGATATATGTATATATGTACATATACATATATATATACATATACATATATATATGTATACACACACACACACACATATATATGTATGTATGTATATGAGTGACTTCCAAATGTAGAATTCTCCCTATCTAGTGGTCTTGGTACCTAATGTTGATAGCATGAGCACATTAAAAAACTTATAAATTAGTTTATAGATAAGTTTATATCAATTTATTTAGATTTATATAATTTATTATATATATTCATTTATTATAATTTATGTAGATTAGTTTATAGATAAGACTGGCCCCCTCCCCCAAGAATCAAAGGGGGGAATTGTGGGAGTTGAGTGAACCACACCGATTCCATCTTGTGACTCAATTCTGGATCTAGCTCAGTTTCCTTTCCATTCAGTTAGCAGGTCTATATCAATTTCAGTCTTGTGAGAAAACTTTATTCAATTATCAGAATCATGAGAAAACTTTATTGCATTGTTTGAACCTAGCCCTGCATGGCTGGGAAGCTGGACCACCTCCACCTGTTGTTTAGAGACCATATTTGTTCAATGCTCAACAAAGGCCTAAGGTTATGCTGACCAGAAACCCAGTCAGATCTGAAGATTAATGCAAGGAGTTTTCTCACAATTATACATCTCAAGCAACCCATATCTCTTATCTGAAAACTGACCCTACACTGGTCAGTTACTGTTTCTTTGTTCCTTTGATTGAATAGACACTTGTAGGGGAAGTGATACACCTTTTTTTGATTTCAGAGAATGTACCTGTTCGCTCTCCTCCCCCTTCCAACTTGGAAAGCTCCTAATCTTCCTTCCAATTAGAAATCAGATTACCTAATCTCATACCCTGGTTTATATCCTGTTAATTATTTTCTTTTAATGTATAAAAATCTGTCTCCCCCTGTATTCAGGCTCCAATGCCACGTTGAGGAGGCCTGGACCCGATTTGTTATGCAATGGGCATGCATTGCTTAATAAATCGATATGCTCAGAATCCTGAACCTTTGTTTCATCAGTCATTTCAAATTTCACCCGTTACAGTTCAGAGATTAAAACAGAAAAACTTTCTAAGCAACAGATTCGTATGAATGAAAATACATTAGAATTCACAAGATGAATAAAGCCTTTGTGGTTGAAAATAGCATCATACTATGATGAGATGAAATTTAACAAGGATAAATGAAAAGCCTCATACTTGGGCTCAAAAATATCAACTCTCTAAGGTACAATGGAGAAAAATGTCAAAAAAAATACCTAGGGATTTTCATTGGCAGCCTGGTAATTTTAGGATTCATTAATCAGCCTAATATCTAGGATGAAAGAAGGAAGAGGGTCATTATTCTGTGCTCCTGTCAAACCACAGTGGGATAGTTGCATGTACCTATTTTAAGAAACATATTAACAAACTGAAGGTGCTTTGAGGAGATGACCAGCATAGGGAATAGCCTTGAATCCACAAGAGAACTGAGTTATATATATAGTCTGAAAAATAACTTGAGAGAGGATGAGAACACGATCTTCAAACACCTGAGGGTCTGTCATGGAGAACGGAAGACAACTGGTATAGCTCTCCAGAGCAGATCTAGGACCAATGGGTAGAAGTTTCAGAGAAGCAGATTTTAGCATAGGGTGAGGAAGAACTTTATAACAGGGAGAGCTACCCAACAGTGTAATGGGCCATCTTGAGAGGTACTAAGTTCCTCATCATTTAAGAGTGTTACAAGCAGAGATGGGGTCATATGAGGCAGTGCAGGCTAATGGAAAGAGTGCTAAACCTGGAGTCAGGAGAGACAGGGACTTTACCCTTACCAGATGTATGACCTCGGACAAATCACTTTATAACTATAAGCCTCAATTTCTTCACATGTAAAATGGGGACATGCTACTTTCCAGAATTCCTTTATGGATCAGCTCAGAATGTAAAGCAGTTTGTAAGCTTTAAATCGCTATTCAAATGTCAGCTGTTATTATCAGAGATTCCTGTGTGAGACAGAAGGTTGGACTAGATTATCAACGGTATGAATTGGACTCTAAAGGAGCATTCTGGGGGGGAGGCAGAGACACTGAACCAACAGAACTAGTCTGTCCTGCTGTTCCCATCCAGGGTCAAGCAACCCCAAAGTAAAGCAGGGCAGAACACTTAGGCGTTTAGACCATCACTGCTCCCTCTCCTACCATGAAAGGGGATTAATCACCAAACTGCTGGATGAAATGCCTTGAAAACTAATTTTTAAACCAAAATGCTCAAGGGCCTGTCTAAAGACTCCCAGAACTGACGTATGTAGGAGTAATAACAAAACATAGCCACACTGACCGCTGTTAAAAATACATTTATCATTAAAATATATTACACTTATCAGAGAGATGCAGTATCTACAGTGTGGGAGATAAGCAAGCTGAGAGAAATCCCATTTGCTTCCACCTTGCTACTTCATCTGAATCTTCAAGTCCTGTTGCTTGCAAAGGTTCTTTGGCCAGGCCCAGGTTGTCCATCCTCTTCTGGGGATGCCCAAGCTCATTCGAGAGCCCAGGTCCTCAAACCAAGCTCTGGAAAAAGCCCTTGTGGCTTGGCTAGCACCTGCAGACCTGCTGACTCACGTACTCTTGCTGTCCCAGGATTCCAAGGTGTTTAATGACACGATGGTGAGCACAGCCCAAGCAACACAGGTGGCCTCATGATGAGCTAGGTGAACACAAGAAACTAGCTAATAGTATTTATTGGGGTTTTTTAAACCCCTTTTCCTCTTTTTTTAAAAAAGGAAATGATAAGAGCTATATATGTGTATTAAATAAGCAATTGAACATCGAATGTCCATTCTATTGGCTAGTTGTCCTCAGGCTGTGATTACTCAACGTTCTTTTTGACTCAAAGCTGTGTGTGCTGACAATAGGGGCTAGAAATTGAAGCTGTGCTCTGAAATCAGTCAGCCAGCATCCTGGCTCCCAAGGGAACTCACAGGCAGGCAACCCAAAGCGGGTCACTGAGTTGAAACAGCTAGGGATGACTGGGGATGCCAGCAGTGAGTAGGGAGGACAGCTGTAGGCAGGCCTTAGGGTGTGCTGAATCCTCACACAAGGAACTGCTGGATGAAGTCCTGAGCCTTCTTCTTCTCTGCCACATCTGGCTTTTGGTGACCTGCTGGGGGACGGAGCAGCAAGCTGCCAAATGTGCTAGCTGCATAAAAAATACAAAAAACAATCGGTTCAGTGCAAGGAGGCTTTGCCTAATGTCACATTGTCCCAGGCCCTGGGAAGGGCACAAAAGCAACACTTTTCATTGTTCAGAGCACAAACTTAGGAATAAAGCTTCAAGAACAGTATGTTTTGCCCCTGTTGAACACTGAGAAAATCTTAGAACCCGGACCCCTAACTGACCACAAATGAGCCCCTCAGGATGTAGTTATATGGAAACTCACCTAAAATCTTCTCATCCAAATGGTTCTTCCCTGAATTGTTCAGTAATTCTCTCAGAAATGCCATCAAATAATTGAAGACATTTTTGTGGCAAGTGGGGAGAGTGGAGATGACCTAGAAGAAGGAGGAGAACTTTTGTTACTTTATTTTTTTTTAAAGGCAACAGCACAAAATCCTCACACTCATCTCTTCCTATTGCCAATCGTATCAGCACCTGGGTCAAATTCATAGGCCACCTAGTCTAGAATTCTGGTTTCTGAGCTGAACATGGCTTTAACCTCAAAGATGTTAGCCCAAAAGGTTAGGATGGATGCATAGGTCCTAATTAGTGCAAATAATGAATTCCATAAAGTAGTTGCATTATTCCAGTTCACACTGCATGTTTCCATTGGGCTGGAACCAATCACCATATTTTACAAAATTATAACTTCAAAAAGTGCAACTTTGAATACATGTGACCACTTAACAGGATTTACTGATGTCACTAATCAGGAACTGACTGTCCTCAAACATTCTAGCTAGGCCTGTTATGGATTTCTTAACCAGAATCATTGGATCTCAACAAGGGACGCTCAGAACCTATCTAGTCCAGCCCTACCCAAATAGGCACGACCTCTACAACACCCCTGAAAAGCGGGCCTATACTCTTTTTGAAGAACCCCTCTGAGGCAGACCATTCCACCTCTGGATAGCTTTTCCCCATGTGGAACCAAAATCTGGTTTCTCATTCTGCCTGCTGGGATTTTAATTATGATAGTTCTTCCCATGCCTGAAGGTAGTTATGTTAATCTTAAACCATGTCATCTCCAGGTTTAACATCCCTAGTTCCTTCAGTGGGTCCTCTCAGGGAATGTTCTCAAGTTTCCTCAACCATTCCAGTCACCATTCTCTGCATTCAGCTCTAGCTTGCAAAAGCACTTCCTAAAATATGTTTATCTCTTTTAGAATTTGTTATTTTCATAAACTGAGAGCTAGAATGGCCCCCACAGATCATTAATTCAACCCTTACATTTTCCAAAAGAAGACCCAAGAGTGACTTCCCCAAAGTCTCACAGGTAACTTCCCAATGTACCATTCTTGAGATGTTAACTTCCAAAAGCTTGCCCCGATGTGTAAATAATTTCTTTTTATTTGACCTAAACTTGAGTGTTTAAAATATCTTGAAGTGCTTCCAGAGATCTAATCCAGTAGGAGTGCTTCTATCAGCGCTTTTCCCTCAGACCATGAATCTTCTTCAGGATCTCACAGACTTTATTCCACTCTCTCTCCTTCACAGCCTTTGGCAATGCAAACCAAAGTGTTTACTCTTAAGTTTGTTTTCCCATACAACAAGTTCTCATGTCCCATCAATTTCACTGCTTTTCTCTGGACTTACTCTAAGCAGCCCCATGTATTTCTGAAAGGGAGCTAGGCAGATTTGCCTGCATTATCATAGATCAGATGCACCATGCTTTCCTACAAGAAAAAGAGAATGCTTTCTCCTTTATTTCTGACCCCTTCCTGATAAGGGCTCAAATATTATTGGCCTTTTAAATGCCTTGTCCTGGATGGAGAAGAAGAGAAAGGTGAGAACCCAAGATTAGGCAGGCAAATTTCCCTGTAAAAAAAAATCACTACATATTCTCACTAAATACATCAGTTACCAGTGCCCTCCTTAAACACAAAAATGTCTTACACAGTAAAAGATCAATAAAATCATTGAATGGAGGAATCATTTGTATGGGTTTCTCTAGGGAAACAGCCAGTAGGCTCCAGTGGGATTCAAAGGGATCATCTTTTATATACCTTATGTTCTCTTGAAGGCATTGGAGAAGCAAAGGAGAAAGTGACAGACAGACAGAGGCTCTGCCTATCCATGAACAGAAAGAGGCTGGATTACCACTTGTGGAGAATGCTGCAGTGGAAGGGAAACTTATTCAGGTAAGAGTTGTATTACCTGATCTCAGGGCATTTTCAGTCTGAATGCCTGTAATTCCATGAGGTGAAAGGATCTTTCTTAAATTTTTATTGCTAGCTTTTCTTTTTACATCATCTACATTCCCTGCCATACCCTTCTTCACACTTTAGCCCAAAATGATCACTTACAATGAAGAAAAAATTCTGGAAAACTAACCAATGTCATTCCAGAAATCTGAAATTACATACACTATTCCACACCCAGGGTGCCCTACCTCAACAACAAAGTAAGGAGAGGAGGTATCTCCTTATACTTCTTTTTTTCAGAGCTGAGCTTTGAACCCATTTCACCTACTGACTCTTGTTTGCCAAAGCCTCAGTAGCTCCAGCCATCTTTCCTGACTATAACTCTGGGCTTCAGTTGTATCTCTAAAATGATGGAGTTGGGTCAGATGAGCTCTGAGGTCCCTTCTAGCTCTGTATCTATGTAGATCCAACCCTAAAGCTACCATCCTGTGACCATCTCCTTCTGCTCGAAATTGCTGATGCCCGATCTAAAATTACTCTGTCCTCTGTGCCCAAATATCCCTTAAGTATGACATGAATTTTTTCTCTCTCACACCCAATTTATATAGTTGCTTCTTATGGTACCTTTGGGCAGGGCCTATGGACGCAGGATTGATTCTTACCTGTTTACTCAATGGGTAGTTGCTCGAACACTCCAGACAGGTGTCATACAGGTTGTAACAGATGACGGGCTCGGGCAGACTCTCTAGGAAGAGCAGCAGGGCCTCTGCCACAGAGTGATTGCTCCCAGCTAGTGTGGCATGGTTAAGGAACAGGCAAACCTTACTGCCCATGGTGAGAAAAAGGACAAGCTGGTGCCGAGGACTGCCGATGTCACCTTTGTAACGTCTCTCAAATACAGCCCCTTCTCTCCTCTGACGCTGCCACTGCTCTGGCACAGGTCCTCATCACCTCATACCTGCACTAGCGGCTGGTGGGTCTGCCTGCCTCAGGACCCTCCTCATTGCAAACCATCCTCCATTCAGCTAATAAAGTGACTTTGTTAAAGTTCAGGTCTGATCTTGTCACTCCCCTACTCAAACTGAACTGCATCCCTATTGCCTGCAGGATCAAATACAGAATGTTCTGTCTGGCATTCAAGGCCCTTCTTAACCTAGCCTCCTCCTACCTTTGCAGCCTTCCTTACTCTCTAATATATACTCTTCAATCCAGTGACACTAGCCTCCTGGCTCTTCCACAAACAATCTCTCCATTCTGAGCATTTCCTCTGGCTGTCCCCCGTGCCTGGAATGCTCTCCCTCCTTCATTCCAACTACTGACCTCCCTGGCTTCCTTCAAGTGCCAACTATAGTCCCACCTCCTACAGGAAGCCTTCCCCAATCCCTCTTAATTCTAGTGTCTTTCCTCTCAATTATTTCCTATTTATCCTGTATATGGCTTGCTTTGTATATATTCGTATGCATGTTGTCTGCCCCATTAGATTACAAGCTTCTTCGGGGCAAGAACTTTTTGCCTCTTTTTGTATCCCCAGCACTTAGCACAGTGTCTGGCACATAGCAGGAACTTAGTAAATGTTTATCGATTGATTGACTTTCCCTCCTCCTGGAAAGGAATGGGAGTGAGAAGGGCTCCTAATTGGAGCCTGACCCAATTATCTTCTCAATTATCTGCCAGAGCGGAAGCCAAGAAGACATGTAAAGAGCCTCCTTCATGAAGAACATTGATGGTGGCTCTCAATCCTTAGAGAAACGTCTCTTCTGAGCAGCAACTGACTTAATGTGAGAAGGATACAGAGGGTGTCGAGCACTCCAGTGTCCAAACAGTCACGAATCAGCTCAAACTCTGACCTCAGGCCTGGCTGCTGAAACAGATCTTCCTTCAAGGGGAAAGAAAACCACAGTAAACAGTCTGTTTCAGAATGTTTTTTAATGTTTATGTTTCTGAAACTAGAAATAATCACAGGCAAAAAGGAGAGCTTTGGTGAGTCCTCTGAGTCAGAGTTGGTGAGAAGCCTGGCCTTGTCTAAGGAAACCAATTTAACTCATAATCATTTCCAGGTCCTTCCTCACTAGGGGCACCTTTATGATGACAAGGCATTTATTACTAAATCCTGCCCATTATCACAGAATAAGGATATGACCATAGCACAGGGGGAAAGCTATAAATGTCTAGGCTTCCTGCAGTTGCCATTAGCAGGATTTTTTTAATGTCAAAAAAATTCTATTAACATAAAGAAAAAAACAACTTAGCCAAATGCAAGCAACAAGACTAAAACAAGTGTAATGCCACCTGACCTAATATACTTTATTTAAAAATCTTTATATTTATTATTTTATAAAATTATTTTATAAAACTTCTGTATGTGTTAGTGATAAAATATGGTATGCACTACCCTAAAGAGGTAATTGAAAGGAGTCCTTCCACAAATGAGAGGAGGGGGAGTACAGCAAGAACATGTCTTGCTCTCTCCCAGGTAACAGAACTGCAGGATGATTTCTACCAGTCTACCTGTGATAACAAGAAATCATAATAGCTAGCATTTATATAGGACTTTAAGGTTTGCAAAGCACTTTACAAATATCTCATCTGATCCTCACAACAACCCTGTGAGTTAGGTGCTACTGTAATCCTCATTTTACAGATGAGGAAACTGAGGCAGAGGTTAAGTGACTTTCCCAGGGTCATACAGCTAGGAAGTGTCTGAGCTAAACCTAAACTCAGGTCTTTCGGACTCCAGTCCTGAGCCTCCTGACTCAGAGATCTTCTTATGCCTGATCTTCCTAGGTTTCTAAATCAGCCCTTTCCATGTCCAGAAAGTATAAACATAAGATCACAGAACACAGAGTCCTAGAATGTTAGAGCTGGGAGGAAGAGCCCTTGGAGAACTTTCAGTTCAGGCCCTCCACTTAACAGACAGGAAAACTGAAGCCCAGAGAGTAAGTGACTGGCCCAAGGTCATACAGTAAGCTGGTGACACAGCCAGAACTAAAACCAGGTGCCCCAATGACCAGTCTACTACACTGTGGCTATATTCCTTTCCAAACAGGGCACCAAAATTAGAGAAACATCCAATACCAGGAGGATGAGCAAGCCGCTGCCTCAGCCAACGAAAAACTCGTCCACCACCAGTCACCACTTTGGAGCTGGCCTGGAATTTGTAGAGCACATCTACTCCATCTCCTTAAGGGGAAGGTAGTTGTTGGTGGCAACAAAATGGCCTCTTGGGGCCTGGGCCATACAGCCCTTCCTCAGGGAGTGAGGGCTGCTCTCACAGAGCCACCTTCGAATCAAGGCCACAAGAGCCAGAGACACCTTTTGCTGATACTCTTTCTTTCTCTCCCCCATGCCCCACTTAGTCATATTTAATTTTTTTCAATTACATGTAAAGATAGTTTTCAACATTCACTCTGATAAGATTTTAAGTTCCAAAATTTTTTTCTCCCTTCCTCCCTCCCCTCCCCACTCCCCAAGACAGCAAGCAATCTGATATAATACAATTGTATTAGACACATTTCCACATCAGTCATGTTGTGAAAAAAGAATCAGAACAAAAGGGGAAAACCACACGAAAGAATAAACAACAAAAAAGAGAAAATAGTATGCTCAGAGCTGATACTCTCTCTAAAGGTGGACTGGGGGTGCATGGAACCTAGCTCCTTGGGCATCACCTACCTGCTGGGAAGCGTTTCGATACAAGTGATCGACCATCATCCAGAGCTCTTTGGGGATTTCTAGAGGCTTCTCTTCCCGGGTCCCGTCATCTTCTGTCTGCAGGGGCATTAAGGTCTGAAAGGGAAAGACAGTCATGAAAAGATTCAGCTAACTAGGACAACCTCCCTCTTCTGCTTAGAAGGCTCCGAGAAAGCTACCTGCTAGACAAGAGAACTTGTGAGAGAGGAGGCACTTCCATACAACCAACCATGCTTCCCATTCCCCAAGGGCAGAAAATGTAAATTAGATCCGGTGAGTTATTTCAGATGCTGAGAGACACAGAGAGTAGTTCTAATGAATTAGCTGAAATATAGGTTAAATTCTATCATAATCCATCCAAGATGACTGGAGAAGAGGGATGGTGTAGGCTAGTCCTTTAGCTACAAAATGAAGGGGTTAGAACCTGTGATCTGCCATTTCCTTGCAGTTTTATGATTCTATGAAATAGTCCCAAGTTGGAGATCTGGAGACCTGGGTTCTAGTTCTAACTTTACAACTTGCAAGTCACAACCTCTCCTAGACTCTGTTTGTTCATCTATGTAATGGGGAAATAAATCCTTGACTCTACTTGCCTCATTGGAATGCCCTATAAATAGAATAAGATCCCATGTTGAAAATGCTTGGATAAGATCCACACACAAACTATCACCACAGCTTGGTTCAAGCTATTTGAATCTTCTTAGAAATATCCATGGCCTTTTAGGTCTTAGTTCTCCCTCACTATTTTTTCAAAAGACACTATTTCATTAGTGTGTTTACTAAGTACTTCTACTGGAGCAGGTGATAAGCCTCCTCGCCTTAGTTACCAAGTTTCTAGGGAAGCCATTCCCAGTTATCATTAAAGCCCTTTCCAACACAGAAGCACCTGCCAATGTTTGCATTCCACTGGAATGGCCTTGGAAAAACCCAGGGTCACCCCCCTGCCAGGATGAGACATCAGAAGAAAACATCAGTGAGGGCCAGTGGATTTAATAAAAGACAGAATAACAAGACTATGGGAAATAAAATGCTGCCCTAGATTTGGCAAGTCCCTTGGAGAGGCAGGGACAAGAAAATCTGGTTCCTAGGTCACAAAGGGGAAAATTTTTATTCAAAATAAAAACTTAATAATTGGAGCTAACAATGGAATGACATGCCTGAAATGGAGGTCTTCAGGAAGAAAATGGGTGACCACTTGGCAGTAGTGGGTGGCCCTACTTTGAAGATGCACTCAACAGCCCTGTCTGAGGTCCTTTCCAATTTTGGCGGATCTACTGGTTTTATCACTCCTCAGTCCTGATTATTTCATTTGTGAGCAGGAACCCTTCAGTCTCAAGTGTTAACTCACCAATTCTTGAATGGTTTCAGGTGTCAAGTCCTGGATGGGCTCCCGCATGTAGCACAGAGTGTGGAGGGGAGAACCAAAACAGCTGGGCAGGTAGTTCCCAGACACAGATAAAAAGTAATCCTTCCCCCTGTCCAGGTGCAAAACCAGAATGTCTTCAATTTGGTCCTCCCCCGAATTGAGCTTTGTAGCAGTGGTTTTATTAACAAACAGCTCCAATTCAATCTCAATGGCAGAATCTACAAAGAGAAGGTGATATAAGGTAATGAGGGAATCAAAAGACAGCATGGGAAAGAAATCAACCTAGCAGAAAGTAATTCCTGAACTACACTGTGTCCACACCTGCTCAAGAAGTTCTTACAATTTAGTTGACAAGACAGTATTGTGACATCAAATAATTCAACACCTTAGGTAACAAGTACTAATTGATAGGGCATAGATTATAAATGCAATGTAAATGTGTGGATCAGACTCTTATCCAAGTAAGAAGGAAGTCAATACCAAGCTAGTAGTGAGTACAGTCACCTCTCAATAATCAGTGTATGAATTATCCATGGAAAATGTTCAATCCCCAGGCAGAATTCCTCTGCCACACAGCACTATAAATGTGGTATAAAAATAACATCTAGAAAAGAAAAATAGTATTGTTTATCTTACAGACAGATATAAAGATTTACAGATGATTCGCCCCATTTGACAGCTCTATACTACTGTAGATAATTAAGATTTGATTATAGCAAACCACTGAAGACATTTCTCAGCAGTGGCACTTTCATTGAACCAAAGTTTCGCCTTATTATCCTCTGCTTGCCTTCCTCCTGTGGCTGCTGTATCACATGTATGTGGCACTCCTATGGAATGCACAAAGTATAATACAGCAGCCACAAGGGCGAGCTACCACATCTGGGGGCAGAAGGCTTAGGAGGGAGCTCCAGCTCTGTCACTTACCAGCTGTGTGACCTTGGACCTGTCACTGACTTCTCTCAAGAAGTTTCCTCATCTGTAAAATGGAGACACTTGTCCTGCCTGATTTAAGAGGCTGTTCTGAGGATCAAATTAGGTAATGCCCAGGAAGAGCGTCCTAAACCGAAGCACTATCTAAATGTGAGCTTCCATAGGACTATGATGACTTGTCTCTAAAACTACCTTCCTCCCTCTACTGTCCTTGGAAACAGAACTGTTTTTCTTCATTTGCACAGCCAGGTAAGTAAGAAGACTTACCAGGCAGAAGAAATCCCTTGCTGGGGTTGGCATTCAGCCACTGCTTGCAGTAGGAATTTTCGTCAGGTTTGTTGATGAATTCAAACTGGCAGGGCACTTGGCCATTATAAATCATGAAAGACTCTACCTGCAACTGCATGTACTTCACATCCTGGAAGCAGAACTAGGAGAAGACCAGGGGTCAGTGGGCACCAGCACCTTCTCCTCAACTACCCTGCCAAGTCATCCCCAAAGTCATAAATTTCATGTTCTTGGAAAAAAACAAGGGACCATCTTCTGTGGCCCAGTACCCTAGCTCTATTAATCATTTACTAGTAGCAACAGCCCCTGGATTTCTGAGTTTAACCCAGGTGAGAGAATAGCAGTACAAAAGTTTAACCTTTCTGTACCCAGCTAACATTGGACTCCATGCTTACAGAAAGCTTATTCTAACCAGAAGCAAAGACTTCATGTTTAACTGGCCTTCACCACATGAAGTGACTGCAGGGGAGGGAGATAAGATGGCAGAGAGTCAGCCCAGCTCACCCACACACCTCTTCTACAACAAGCTTAAAAATGAGCTATTCTGAATTCCAGTGGGGAAAGCCAGAAGATCACATGAGTTTCTTTTGCTGCTCATTGATCAAATTAGATGATCCATTTTGTGGATTATGTATAGCAAATTGTTTATGTCAACAAGGCTTTCCCCACCAGCTCCCATGGTGTCACGCTATTTTCTTTTGCTTCCCTTCTCAGTTCCATCAGTTTCATGATTAAAAAAAATGCGGGTGCATTTTCCTACTAGCCAAAGCCAAGCATTATTAGATAGGCAAATCTGTTACAAAGTGAGCTATCACATACTGCACTCCTGAAAATAAATTGGAATTATGCAAGCCAGTGCCTGTGGAAGATGAAATGCTGACCAGAGTCTAAAATCTGTGAATTTGTACTTAGCTCTGCCAAGCCATCAGCAAGAGCCCCACTTCCCAGGGCAAGAAATGGTGCCAACTGCTTCTCAAGGCTATGCCAGAGCTTGGTGGACTGAGGCCATAGCTCTGAGCTGTCCTAGAATTCTCTGACCTAATAACCTAAGAGAGTCAAAAATCGCGTTGTCAGAAGAGGTGGCTGCCACAATTGTGACCAATCCCTCCTACCTCTCTTTTGGACAGGGTCACTGATGGGATGTTGGCATTCTCCATTTTATCCAGTGATCGGACAATCTCTTCCAGGGTTTTCCGGTATTGCTCTTCATTTACCACTCTTACCTGGAAGAAAAATGCCAGAGGTTCAGTATTCTGCCAGGAATTGACTTCTCCTATTTCAGAACAGAGGGGTTCAAAACATGGGAATCAGGCAAATTTACATACAACAGAGGATGAGAACAGTGATTTTCTCTAAAAAATGAAGACTTGGGCATTGTAAATTCACTAGCAAAGATTCCATTGAGAAGCATAATTAATAGGTTCCCTTAGAGGCAATGCTTGTGATTGTCAACCATTTCCTTCTTGGCAAGAGCCGAGATAACAGCAAAGACTTGGCTGGCAGCTCTGCCAAGATGCAGGTCCAGCATAAAAGGATGATTGGTGTCTGGCACCACGGGGCTTCTGCTCCTGACAGGCTGTGAGCAGATAACTTCCAGGAGGCTTTCATTGAAAGAGAGAGAAGCAGCATGAGTAGAAATGAATTAAACCCGAAAGATGGAAAATGCCTCGGTTAAAAACGATTTGTCACTTACCCCAATGTCAAACACTGCGCTAACTGGCTTGTGGTCACTGGTCTTTAGTGCCATGTGGTTTTGGTAACTCAGCTGAGTAATGTTCTTCCCCTTCCACAGGACCCGGTCACACCAGGCAGGGGCTCGGCACTTTTCACTGCAACAAAAAGAAATTCACTGAGAAGTCTGTTTCAGAGACAGAGCCCTGAGTGCTTACCCCCTGGTCCAGCCTACTGCCTGACTGGAGCAGAGCCCAGCTTAGTGGTATGTTCAGGTAGATTATCTCTATAATGATGCCTTAATAACAATTCAGTAGTAATAATACAGATTACTTCTTCTGACAGTGATTCAGTTTATGTTGATTCTAACTGCAGGGATTTGCCCAGGGAGGAGAAAGAACAGTTTATGTTCTTGGTTTAAGCACATAGCCTGCAAAAACTCCCAAACCATGAAATACCTTATGGTCCAGTATAAATATCTTCCTAGTTCTCTCCTTCATGGTTCACTGATTATTAGAAAAAGAGTCTAAATTAAGCAGCTATTTCTGAGGGAATAAAAGACAGTTCCCATGATTCTTATGGGAAGTATCTAAGTTCCAGCAGATGGCCAGGATTTATCCTATCACCCTGGAGCAGCAATTCTCAAATCTTGGGGTTTCAAGATGCCTTTCCACTCTTAAAAATCATTGAGGACCATCCCCAACCAAGAGCTTTTGCCTGTGTGGGTAATATCAATTGATAAAACATCTTTGTATTACGAAATAGTTTTGACCTCATGGACTTCTTAAAAGGGTCTCAGGGACCCCCCAAGAGTCCTCACACCACTACTTTGAGAACCACTGCCCTAGAGAAATGCCAAAATAAATGGATGGCAAATTCACTATTGGGAGCTACTGGGGATCAAAAGACAAAATATTGAAATCAAGCTAAGAACTGTGGAATAAATTCTGTACTCTACAATTTAGGCACAAACCTGCTGGAAACAAATTTGATTAGGTTAGGTTAATTTTAAATATTTCTACTTAGATTGAGAACCAAAGGTGGGCTGAGCTTCCCACTGGCTTTGAAAATCTCTTTCTCCCAAGCCATTTTAAGGTACTATTTATAGCACTCCTATACAATGGGCAAAATTCTACAATAAGACAGAAGGTGTTTAGAGCTCAGGTGAAAGTTCAGTTAACATTTTGTTTCATCAAAAAGAACAAGAATCACTTAACTTTCTGCATATCGTTGGAGAATCATTTTCCTAAAGCCTTTCCTAAATCCTTCTTACACCATTCCTTTCAAAGATTCCCCTTTCCAGGTGGCCAAAGGTGGACTTAAGAAATACTCCCATTAACTGAAGTAATCAAAGACTTCTTCCTCTTCTCAGGCTGACCATTACAATCATCTGGTCAAGGCACAGGGAAAGAGGGTCTAGCTCTTAACTGGAACAGTCAAGGACCCCTAGACCTTGTCCAGTTACTGTTTTAATTCTATCAAAAGGGAAAATAAAAGTTTCTCCCCGAACTGTTTACCCAATTTCCTCAAACAAAATGGTTGTCATTGGTAAGGGGGGAAAAGGGCTTAGTGCAAAGTATTGCTTCAGAATTGATTAAGACAAATAAGAATTTCTTATCCAGGTGAGACCAAGGACTTTGAAATATTATCCTAACAGTATTTTGTAATCTGTAGCATTTATGTATGTAGTCTAATGGCAGTCTCAGTATGCTTCCATGAGACAGAGAACCAAGGAAAAGAAAACCGCTTCCAAGACCAGTGGCATGACTGATGCTCAGTGAGAGGATAAAGGAGACTAGGGTCCATATGCCTCCTGCTTGTTCAATCACCTGCAACCTACCTGGTATCCCACTCATCAGAGCCAGTGTCATACTTGTAGGTAGGCTGGAAAGATAGCTCCCCCTCTGTGAAGCCGTGGAAGACGGCTTTTGCAGCTACTTGAATTTTCAGCTGTTGGAAGGGAGGAAAGCAAACCCTAGTATTAACACATGAAATTTCCTACGGAAGGAGAATGGATAGCCAATGGTGGGACCAGACCACTGTATAATTTGTGGTCAACTCCAACCCCTGAGAAGAGGAGCTTGCTGGCTATTCTTTTATCAATATAATTAAAACCAAACAGATTCCCAGCCCTAACATTTACACAGTATGGAGCCACCAGAAAGCTTATTTGCCATTCTACCTTCTTAAGGTCTTCCACAAAAGAAGTGACTAGTTAGGTCCAAGGGATCCTGAGTGAATAGTTCATGAACAACTAAACTTCTCACTCCCTCCTCATGGCATCTATTCTGCATAGTTTGACTATCAGCAGTCATGAGTGCTGGGTCTCTGTCAACCACTTTCAGATCCCATTCCTAGCAAAAGGTGAAAGCAGGAGGCGTTTTTGGATTAGTCCCTGGAATCCCTCACTAACACTATTGGGAATGCTACAGAAAAGACTGAACTGTTGCAGCTGGGACTCGGTCCCAGAGAGCATAACCTGCTAGGTCATCTGAATTTTCATTTCCCAAAATGGATTGAGGAGGGAATAAGACAAGGAGATAACAACAATTCCAAATGCTTCCTGAACCACAGTAACCAAGATCTTCCAATCCATCTAAAAAGAGTAGCACAAGGCACAAGATGTACGCTATTGCTTCTGGAAAGGATGCTAAGATAGGTTAATGAATAAAGATGAGACAAGACATGAAAACTGAGACTTTGATGCATCAAACTAAGCTGTTAAGAAACTGGGAGATGGGCAGCAAGTGAAAAGAGTGACTTCATGTTAAAAATGAGGATTGGGAGAAAAACAAGAGAATTTAGCAGGGAAGAAAGTAAGATGCAAAATGGGCCTGTTGAAGGTGACTAATGATTAAACCACCAGAGTTGGTTGTTTTGTTCTAAGTAGCTTTTTTTCATGCTGCAAAATGAGAATAGAAAGATTTGAAGGGATCAGAATAAAAAGGTTCTGGGAATAAAAGGAGACATTAAAGGTTCTGAAACTAATAGGGAAAAAAGGGATCTTTTGTTTCAAAAGAGAATTTGGTGACCACATAACCAAGTCATAAAAACATTCAAATGTATGAACCTCAGAAAAGCAGGAAAATGCATAAAGGACTAATGCTCTAGCAAAGGGTTTTTAAGTTAAAAGGGGGTGTAAACTGACAAATGATACGAAAGGATCATGGAGGAAGTAAAGAAAGCTTTCTCAGCAATGACGGTTCTCAGAAAAGAATGACACTATGTAGTATAGGGAAGAGGAAGTGAGGAAGCAGCTCACTCCAGACATCAACGTGAAAACACTGAGTGAGTACCTTCCCTCCTAAGACAGTTTCAGCTCCCAATGAAGCAATGACAGAAGAGGCAAAGAAAATCCCAGTAATTTGGGGAAGAACTGAGAAGAGAAATGTTGGCTGAATATTAAGAAACTGCTTGACAAGAGAGACGTTGATTAGATGGGGAAAAGTTTCCCCACGTGCTAGATTGTCAAGTCCCAACATGGGAGAGCCAGCCCTTCTCCTCGGAGGTTCTGAGAGTCAGAGGGCATCGCTGCTTGGGTTATGCCCGGAGGTAAATGGGCCGCCTGCCCAGCCTACCGCCAGCTCTCTGTACCTGATCGTACGTGTACAGGGTTTGAAATGCCTTCTCCTCGATGAGTTTTTTCACTGTTTCCACATCCAGCTCTTCTATTCTGTAGTTGAGGTCTCCCAGCCACAGGATCACACTGTGAGGACAGAGGACAAGGGCCACAGGGTTTTTAGGCAGGACTGTAACCTGTCCCGACCAGGGCTCTCTGCAGAAGGCCCTAGATGAGTGTAACTCGGGGAAGCTGGTTGGGAAAGCGATTCAGCTAGCCATAAAATGTCTTATGTCTACACCTCTTGCTCAGCCATTCCAGTTTTGAATTCAGAATGAAAGAGCCTTCTCTTCTTCTTCCTCCTCCTCGTCCTCCTCTCCTACCGCCACTGGGGGGAGGTTATTTACCCAAGTCTCGCCATGCCGGGGAGCCAGCATGGCAAGTCTGAGGAATAAGATCACGCACCTCATTCCCAGGAGAGAGGCTAAAAAGATCCTTTTAATAGGGGCTTGTACAGATCTCCAGGGGATGCCAAACAGCAGCACCCCCTTGCCCCCACAGATTCTGGCTCACCAAAGGCACTGAAACACTTGGTTTCCAGGGCTCAGCTCCCAGAAAATACAACCACTGCTCATTTGGCACTTTTGGCACTCCTCCGTGGAGAGTGTTTGTGTTTAATGACAAATATCATTTGGGTACAACAGAGACGGGAAAACCCCAGATGATGCCGCACACCCCGCAAACACCGTGACTGCTCGGTGAGAAGCCAACTACCACCTCGCTAGGCAGTTTAGCACAGCAGCGCGCGCGCACACACGCACACAGCACAAATTAGATCAAAGCATCCACAAGGTAAAAAGCAGCCACTTTAGCTGCATCTTCAAATCTGGGACTCTGCCTTTTCGACAGGAAAGAAGAGCACGGCTGGTAAGACACACTCCTGGCCAGGTTCCCTAGAGAACGAAAGCCAGCCTGTCAGTTTCCAGAAGCCCACGTTCCAATTCACACACACACACACACACACACACACACACACACACACACACACACACTCTCTCTCTCTCTCTCTCTCTCTCTCAAGGAGAGCAGGCAGGAGCAGGTTCGGGGCTCTGCGCGCCCCCTGGTGGACGCCACCATGGTCCCACCAGCTTGCCTCTTTCCAAGAACAGGTATCACGGGGCTTCACACGTCTGCCAAAAGCCTACGAGTTTAATGGGATTTCGTCATTTAATAAAAAGTATTTAAAAAAAGAAAATAGAGTAAAAAAAAAAAAAGTGAACTGGAGGGAAAGGATGAGAATCACAGGGAAGTTCTTAACACAGAATGATCTGAGCAGCTGAAGCTGAGCCCCAAGATAAATAGAACTGAAGCAAATGTTCTCAATGATCAATACTAATGGGGTGGGGGGGGCAGGGAGAGTGACCCAGATAATTCAAAATAACAAATGCTTTTAAAACTGAGTTTGGGATCCACAGTATGATTTGCTTTGGGGTGGCCGATAAACTCTCCCAGGGAATGTTTTGCTGAGGAGGGTCAATATCGATATGTCTGTATTTCCTAAGGACACAACAAATAGCAAAGAGTTAGAGATGCCCAAAGTTGCCTAGATAGACAGGAGAAATAAGTCCAGAATTGAGGATGATTTGCAACAGAAGCTTTGTATGTGAACATGTGCAAGCTGACTATGCCGCGGCAGGAAGTGAGTGTCCTACCCACCCCCACCCCGATTTCAGAAGCCCAGAACTGAGTATGGACGTCAGTGGTTCAGTAGAGGGGGCAAAATTAGCTACTCACTCATGCTTGCTGATGGTGAGAGGTGGAAGATTTGGATCAACCTGAGAGAACTGCATTCGGGAACATATGTCTTTGTAGTCCTGGTTCCTCCTCTCATACTCCTCAGTGTGGGCTGCCAGATGAGAATTCACAATGCAGATGCTTGTATTATGAAATCGGAACCGGATTGCCACTCCTCCTTTATTACCCTATAAAAGAGACGAAAAAATATTATCTAAATCACAACTGAATGTATCAATATTAGAAATACCACACTTCAGAATAGTGTTTTATGCTTCTCAAAAAAAATTTTCATAGATATTATCTGATTTGATCTTCAAAATAATTCCATTACAAGTTGTTGTTCAGTCGTTTTGTGTCTGACTCTTCATGGCACCATTTGGGGTTTTCTTGGCAAAGATACTGGAGTGGTTTGCCATTTGCTTCTCCAGCTCATTTTACAGATGAGAAAACTGAGGCAAAACAGGGTTAAATGACTTGTCCAGGGGTCATACCGCTAGTAAGTGTCTGAGGTGAGATTTGAACTCAGGAAGATAAGTCTTCCTGACCCAGCTCTCTATCCACTGTGCCCCCTGGCTGCTCCCAATACAGGTAGGGCAGGTACTACTAGGGCAGGGAGAAATTATTATTATGATATTTTACATAGGAGGATATCTAGATACCCGGAGGGAGGTTGACTTGACCAAGTTCGCACAGCCACCAACCAGAGAGAACTAGGACTGAAACTCCAATCTCTGATGCTGCCTTTCCACTGCACCAGATGTTCTTAACTGGTACTGTGAAATTAACATTTGATAACTATGTTTTATTTACTTGTATTTTCTTTTGTGCATCTAAAAACATGATTCTAAGAAAGAGGTCAAAGTCTTTGCCAGACAGCCAACAAGTCCATGACAAAAAAAAAAGTTTTAAAATCCCTGCACCCCAGAATGCTGGCCTGGAATGTTCTCTCTCCTCACCTCTGGGCTTTGGAATCTGTGATTTCCCTTAAGTCTCAGCTCAAGTGCCATCCTGCAGGAGGCTCTTCCTAGTTCCGTAAGCCTCCAATGCCTTGCCAACCAAGTTAACTTGTTTCTGCTTTGTATATAAATAACAAGTACACATTGTCTCCCCTGTGAGAATGGAAGCTCCTTGAGGGCAGGAGCTGTTTTGCTTTTGGCTCTGTATCCCTAGCACATAGAACAGAACCTGGAAATATTAGGTGCTTAATAAATGCTTGCTGATGGATTGATAAGTCTCACTGGGGACAAATAAAAAGCCCCACTTATAATTTAAAAAAAAAACCTGGGGGCTTTGAGTGGCCTGCAAACTCAACATGAAGGAACAGAATGATGTGTCAGACAAGAAGGTAATATGATCCTAGGCTACACATACGGAGGTACAGGGTCTAAGATTGTGGCATGTGATAGCCCACTTCACACTGCTGTGGCTAGACCACATCAGGAGTATTCTGGACATGACTCTGTAGAATGAATGTTTAGAAATAAAAATGATGCTGATAAGTAGGTCCAGAAGAAAGTGATGAGCAAATTCAGAACTGTGCTTCAATTGGTGGAAAAACCTAGGGAGGTTTAGTCTGAAGGCAGGCAGCTCGGTGGTGCGATGAGTGAATGGAGTGTGGGGCCTGGAGTTAGGAAGACCTGAGTTCAAATCCAACCTCAGATACTTACTAGCTGTGTGACTCTGGGCAAGTCACTTAACCCTGCTTGCATCAGTTTCCTCATCTGTAAAATGAGCTGGAGAAGGAAATGGCAAACCACTGCAATGCCTCTGCCAGGAAAACCCCCAAAGGGGTCACGAAGAGTCAGACACGACTGAAACGGCTAAACAACAAGTTGATGGAGAAAAGACACATCCAGTCTTGTCAAACTTGTTCTACTCGGCCCCATGTGGCAGAACAAAGAAAAATAGGGAGAAATTACAGGAAGGCAGATTTCAGCTCATAGAAAAGGAAAAAGTTCCCAACAATTCCAGCTGTTCAGAAATGGAATCCACTGTCTCCAATGGGAATGAGAGCTCCCAGTCACTGAAGGGGTTTAGGCAGGGGCTTAATGACCAGTTATCAGACACTATTATTACTGTCATTATTATCAGACTGTTATCAGGTACTATTATTATTATTATCAGACTATTATCAGGCACTATTATTATTATTATCAGACTATTATCAGGCACTATTATTATTATTATCAGACTATTGTCAGGCACTATTATTATTTTTATTATCAGACTATTATCAGGCACTATTATTATTATCAGACTATTATAAGACACTATCATTATTATTATCACACTATGATCACGCACTATCATTATTATTATTATCAGACTACTATCATGCATTATCATTATTATTATTATCAGACTATTATCAAGCACAATCATTATTATTATTGACAGACTATTACCAGGCACTATCATTATTATTATCAACAGGCATTATTACTATTATTATTAACAGACTATTATCAGGAACTATCACTATATTATTATTATCGGACTATTATCAAGCACAATCATTATTATTATTGACAGACTATTATCAGGCAGTATCATTATTATTATTATCAGACTATTATCAGGCACAATCATTGTTATTATTGACAGACTATTATCAGGCAGTATCATTATTATTATTATCAGACTACTATCATGCATTATCATTATTATTATTATCAGACTATTATCAAGCACAATCATTATTATTATTGACAGACTATTATCAGGCAGTATCATTATTATTATTATCAGACTATTATCAGGCACAATCATTGTTATTATTAACAGACTATTACCAGGCACTATCATTATTATTATCAACAGGCATTATTACTATTATTATTAACAGACTATTATCAGGAACTATCACTATATTATTATTATCGGACTATTATCACGCACTACCATTATTAATATTATCAGACTATTATCATGCATTAAGATCATTATTATTATTGGACTATTATTACACACTATCATCCTTCTTATGATTGGACTACTATCAGGCACTATCATCCTTCTAATAATCGGACTATTATCACGCACTATCATCCTTCTTAGGATCAGAGTATTATCACGCACAATCATCCTTCTAATAATCAGACTATTATCAAGCACTATCATCCTTCTAATAATCGGACTATTATCACGCACTGTCATCCTTCTTAGGATCAGAGTATTATCACGCACAATCATCCTTCTAATAATCAGACTACTATCATGCACTATCACCATTGTCATGATCAGACTACTATCACACACTATCTTCCTTCTTAGGATCAGAGTATTATCACGCACAATCATCCTTCTAATAATCAGACTACTATCATGCATTATCACCATTGTCATGATCAGACTACTATCACGCACTATCATCCTTCTTATGGTCGGACTACTATCAGGCACTATCATCACTCTTATGATCGGACTACTATGTGGCACTATTAACATTATCAGACTATTATCACGCACTGTCATCCTTCTCATGGTCGGACTACTATCAGGCACTATCATCACTCTTATGATCGGACTACTATGTGGCACTATTAACATTATCAGACTATTATCACGCACTGTCATCCTTCTCATGGTCGGACTACTATCAGGCACTATCATCATTATCGGACTATTATAAGGCACTATCATCCTTTTTAGGATCAGACTACTATCAGGTACTATCATCCTTCTAATAATCAGACTGCTATCCCTCAGTATCGTCCTTCTTATGATCAGAGTATTATCACACACTATCATCCTTCTAATAATCAGACTACTATCCCTCAGTATCAGCCTTCTTATGATCAGAGTATTATCACACACTATCATCCTTCTTATGGTCAGACTACTATCAGGCACTATCACCACTGTCCTGATCAGACTACTATCAGCCACTATCACCATGGTCATGATCAGACTACTATCAGCCACTATCACCATTGTCCTGATCAGACTACTATCAGCCACTATCACCACTGTCCTGATCAGACTACTATCAGCCACTATCACCACTGTCCTGATCAGACTACTATCAGCCACTATCACCACTGTCATGATCAGACTACTATCAGCCACTATCACCACTCTCCTGGTCAGACTACTATCAGCCACTATCACCATTGTCATGATCAGACTACTATCACGCACTATCATCCTTCTTATGGTCGGACTACTATCAGGTACTATCATCGTTATCGGACTATTATCATGTACTATCATCTTATGATCAGACTACTATCACGCACTATGATACTTCTTAGGATCAGACTACTATCACGCACTATCATCCTTCTTATGGTCGGACTACTATCAGGTACTATCATCGTTATCGGACTATTATCATGTACTATCATCTTATGATCAGACTACTATCACGCACTATGATACTTCTTAGGATCAGACTACTGTCACGCACTATCATCCTTCTTATGATCACACTATTATCAGGCACTATCATTATTATTATTATCAGACTATTATCAGGGACTATTATTATTATTATTATTATTATTATTATCAGACTACTATCAGGCAACATCCTTATTATTATTATCAGACTATTATCAGGGAGTATTATTATTATTATCAGAATATTATCAGGCACTGTCATTATTATTATTACTATTATCAGATGATTATCTGGCACAATTATTATTAGTAGTAGTAGTAGTAGACTGTTATCTGACTCTATTATTATTTTTTTATTACTAGACAGGCATTATTAGACAAGATTTATGATTTAATTTAGATTGAACTCTAAAGCCCCTTCTAATTCTGCACCTCTGTGTTTCTAAACCACGTGTTCCCCATTCAAGGCACTGTGGCATAATGGATGGAGGGCTAGCCTTCGAGGTTATAAGTTTCAGGTACCAGTCTGGCCTCTACTACACCTTGGCTGCCTGGTACAGCAAGGCTCACCCTCAGCGTGCTTCAGACAATCCTCCTACACTAGAAGACAGCTGCTCATCTACAGCTGGGAAGGAAGCTTCAAATACTAATGTCACTGGTTCAGTCTGAAAAGGGGGAAAAAATATTTCTCCTTAAAGGTCAGTGAAGTCCAACCCCTTCAATAAACAAGCCTCCTTTCCCCATTTTTTGTTCTAGTTTTTTCAGTGCAATGTTTATAACACACTTGATGGGCTAAAAGGCAATAGTCAGCTAAAGTTGGGGCAATGACAAAGGTAGGTCAAAGCTTGTGTTATTATGAAAGAGCCTGAATATTTGGCAGGTTTGGGGAGCAGAGGCTACACAGAGTCTGAGGCGGATCAAAATGCTGCAGTGAATCATGGCAACTCTTACCTTACTGGAGAGCACAATGCCCTCTGTGTTTTAAGACTGTTTTAAGACATACACAGCACCATGAGCCACATTAGGAAAACACTTTGCCTTGGGGTAAGACCTCTGTGAATCACTGTCCAGGGAAAGGGTCAGAACCATACCCATCTGCACCATGGACTCACTCACCATCCTGCCCATGATTCCTGTCCCCACCGTCTCAGCTTCGACTTCTGAGATGTGCACTGCGTGCTCTTGCTTAACATAAAGAAGCAGCATGATCCCAACCAGTCGGATAAGTTTCACCTGAAAGACAAGGTCACAGCAGTGCAGTTTTTCTTTGTTAGGATCTCTGCTATGGTGGCGCCCCTAGGCCTCATGACGGCATGGTAGTGACACTGATATCTTGGTACTATTTTGAATGAACCAAAGTTCTGCCATTCCCACCCAGCTGGAAAGGTTTCAATCAAATACAGGACTGGTGCCTGAATGGTCTGAGTCCAAGGACCATTGGCATTGGAGAGGCTTGGCACAACAAGATGAGCTACCAGGTGACGAATTTTGGCCACGGCAGCCCCTTACATAAATTATTAAATACTCTCCCCCTCACTACTATGGATATTCCAGATTTTTTCATCTCTCCTCAAATCTCCTGGAACAACCCTGATTCCCCACCCTTAGCTGAAGAACTTGGTTCATATTTTGAAAAATTAAGGCCTTATGCTAACAGCTCCCTCTCCTCTTCATCTCCCAGACCTCAGAAGTTTTCCCCACCCTCTCTTCATCACCCCCTCTTTCCTGAAGTGGCCCTTCTCCTTAGCAAGGCACATCCCTCTGCATACATCCCCCCACCATCTCTTGCCCAGAAGACTGCCCTTTCTATCATCTCCACTCTCACTCCAGGGAGCTGGTGGTGAAGTGGAAAAAGCATTGTACCTAGAGTCAGGAAGCTCTGAGTTTTCAAATCCAGCCTCATACACTTAGAACCTGAGTGACCCTGAACAAGTCAATTAACCTCTGCCTGCCTCATATGTTTCCTCATATGTAAAATGGAGATGACAATAGCAACTGCCTCCCTATCCTTGTTGGAAGGATAAAATGAGGTACGCGCAAACCTTAAAGCACTACATAAATGCTAGCTGTCATCATCGTTATTATCTCTCCCTACCTACCGATGCTTGCCCTGCTGCCTAAAAGTACACATGTATCCACCAGCCTCAAAAAAAAAACTTTCACTTGATCCTGCCATAGATGATAATTATCATCCTATATCTTTAATCTCTTTCTCAACTTAAAACCTGGAAAAAGCTGTCTATGATTGCAGCCTCCACTTCCATTCCTCTCACTCAGTTCTTTGTTGTTCAATCATTTTTCAGTCATGTCTGACTCTTCGTAACCCCATTTGGGGTGTTCTTGGCAAAGATACTGGAGTGATTTGCCATTTCCTTCTCCAGCTCATTTTACAGATGAGGAAATTGAGGCAAACATGGTTAAGTGACTTGCCTAGGGTCATACAGCTAGTAATTATCTGAGGTTGGATTTGAACTCAGGAAAATGAGTCTTCCTGACTCCAGGCTGGACTCTCTGTGCACTGTGGCACCACCTAGCTGCCCATTCTAAACCTTCCCTAATCTGGCTTCTGACTACATCTTTCAAATGAAATTGCTCTCTCTGAGATCACCAATAATCCCTAAATTGGTAAATATGAGGATGTTTCCTCAATCTTCATCCTTCCTGATCTGTGTCTGTAGCTTTTGACAGCACTGGTCATACTCCCCTCCTGGATACTCTCGAGGCTTTTGGGAAACAGCTCTCCTGGCTCTCTTCTCACCTGTCTGACCCATCTGCTTCTTCTCAGGCTGGTGGTAGTACCATGGAAAGAAGGTTATACCTGGAATCAGGTCAGTCAGTCAATCAACAAGCATTCATTAAGTGCCTCCTATGTGCCAGGACTGTGCTGAGCAGTAAGGATACTGAGATGCAAAGCAGTCCCTGCTCTCAAGGAGTCCCCATCTAATGGGGGGCATGAGTAGAAAAACATGCAAACAAGTATGTACAAACAAAACATATACAAGAGAAATGCAGATAATCCACAGAGCGAAGGCATTAGAATCAAGGGGGTTCAGGTTAGAAGGTGGGATTTTAGCTGAAATTTAAAAGGAAGCCAGAGACAGCTAGGTGGTACAATGGACAGAGCACCAGTCCTGGAGTCAGAAAAACCTGAGTTCAAATCTGAGCTCAGAAGATGGCGGCTGGAAAGCAGGGACTTGCTTAAGCTCTCTCCCAAATCCCTCCAAACACCAGTTAAAATGGTTCTGAACAAACTCTAGAGCTATAGAACCCACAAAATAACAGAGGGCAACAGGTCTCCAGCCCAGGAGAGCCTGGATGGTTGCCAGGAAGGGTCTATCGCACAGTGCTGACAGTGGAGGGCAGCCCAGCATGGGCCACGCGGGGACAGACCAGACCCTGAGTCAGTCAGCTGGAACAGGCCTTGGGGCCATGAAACAGTGAGCTGTGGCAGTTACCAGATTTCTCAACCCACAAGCGCCAAAGAGCAGGTTAGGGTGAAACTGCTGGATCAATTTCAGAGAGGTCCGGCTGCCAGCTCTAGGGGTAGAGGAGGTGGTGCAGCAGTGGCAGTAGCAACAACAGGAAGCTCCTGAGGCTGCTGCCAGAGCTCCAGCATCAGCTGCTTTCTGAGTCCCTGGCTCACACGACGGGAGGAATCCAGCAGCGGATCAGAGCGGGAGTGCAAGGAGCATTTTGTGGGCACAAAGGCAGATTCTCTTTCTTTGCCCTGCTTGGATCTGTATTGCAGTCCTGGTTGGCAGGAGGAGAGCTGCTGTGACAGAGCCTGGGGTGACGGTGGAGTAGAAGTAGCTCTGAAAACAGCAGTGCTTGGACCCTAAAGCTTGGGACATAGTACTCTCTACTCTACAAGCAGTCATACCCCAACAAAAAGCTCAAGGGTCAAGTAGTTGGCTGGGAACATGAACAGGCAATGAAAACAGACTCAGATTCAGACTCAGACTTTGGAATCTTTCTTTGGTGACAAAGAAGACCAAAACATACAGCTTAAAGAAGAAAAGTCAAAGAGCCTACAACAAAAGCCTCCAAGAAAAACATGAATTGGGCTCAGGCCATGGAAGAGCTCAAAAAGGATTTGGAAAAGCAAGTTAGAGAAGTAGAGGAAAAATTGGGAAGAGAAATGAGAGTGATGCAAGAAAACCATGAAAAACAAGTCAATGATTTGCTAAAGGAGACCCCAAAAAATACTGAAAATAACACCTTAAAAAATAGACTAACTCAAATGGCAAAAGAGCTCCAAAAAACCAATGAAGAGAAGAATGCCTTGAAAGGAAGAATTAGCCAAATGGAAAAGGAGGTCCAAAAGACCACTGAAGAAAATACTATCTTAAAAATCAGACTGGAGCAAGTGGAAGCTAGTAACTTTATGAGAAATCAAGATATTATAAAACAGAACCAAAGGAATGAAAAAATGGAAGACAATGTGAAATATCTCATTGGAAAAACCACTGACCTGGAGAATAGATCCAGGAGAGATAATTTAAAAATTATTGGACTACCTGAAAGCCATGATCAAAAAAAGAGCCTAGATATCATCTTTCAAGAAATTATCAAGGAGAACTTCCCTGATATTCTAGAGCCAGAGGGTAAAATAGAAATTGAAAGAATCCACTGATCGCCTCCTGAAAAAGATCCCACAAAGAAAACTCCTAGGAATATTGTCGCCAAATTCCAGAGCTCCCACACCAAGGAGAAAATACTGCAAGCAGCCAGAAAGAAACAATTTGAATATTGTGGAAACACAATCAGGATAACACAATATCTAGCAGCTTCTACATTAAGGGATTGAAGGGCTTAGAATATGATATTCCAGAGGTCAATGGAGGTAGGATTAAAACCAAGAATCACCTACCCAATGAAACTAAATATCATGCTCCAAGGCAAAATATGGATTTTCAATAAAATAGAGGACTTTCAAGCTTTCTCAGTGAAAAGACCAGAGCTGAAAATTTGACTTTCAAACACAAGAATCAAGAGAAGCATGAAAAGGTAAACAAGAAAGAGAAATCATAAGGGACTTTCTAAAGTTGAACTGTTTTGTTTACATTCCTACATGGAAAGATGATATGTACAATTTATGAGACCTCAGTATTAGGGTAGCTGAATGGAATATACATACATATATATATATATATATATATATATATATATATATATATATATATATATATATATATATATATATATATATATATATAGACAGAGGGCACAGGGTGAGTTGAATATGAAGGGATGAAATCTAAAAAAATAAAATCAAATTAAGGGATGAGAGAGGAATATATTGAGAGATGTAGAAAGGGAGAGATAGAATGGGGCAAATTATCTTGCATAAAAGTGGCAAGAAAAAGCAGTTCTGTTGGAAGGGAAGAGGGGGCAGGTGAGGGGGAATGAGTGAATCTTGCTCTCATCAGATTTGACCTGAGGAGGGAATACCATACACACTCAATTGGGTATCTTACCCCACAGGAAAGAAGGAGGAAGGAGATAAAAAAAAGGGGGATGATAGAAGGGAGGGCAGACAGGGGGTGGAGGTAATCAAAAGCAAACACTTTTGAAAAGGAACAGGGTCAAGGGAGAAAATTGAATAAAGGGGGATAGGATAGGAAGGAGCAAAACATAGTTAGTCTTTCACAACATGAGTATTGTGGAAGGGTTTTGCGTAATGATACACATGTGGCCTATGTTGAATTGTTTGCCTTCTTAGGGAGTGTGGGTGGGGAGGGAAAAGGGGAGAGAATTTGGAACTCAAAGTTTTAAAAGCAGATATTCAAAAAAAAAGTCTTTACATGCAACCAGGAAATTAGATATACAGGTAATGGGGCATAGAAATCTATCTTGCCCTATAAGAAAGTAAGGGAAAAGGGGATGGGGGGAGTGGGGTGACAGAAGGGAGGGCTGATTGGGGAATGGGGCAATCAGAATATATGCCTTCTTGGACTGGGGGGGAGGGTAGAAATGGGGAGAAAATTTGTAATTCAAACTCTTGTGGAAATCAATGCTGAAAACTAAAAATTTAAATAAATAAATAAATAAATAATTTTTAAAAGAAAAGACAACAAAACAAAAAAAGAAAAGAAAATGTCTAGAGTCAGGAAATTGAATGTCTCGTACAAGGAACAGCAAGGAAGCCTATGTCACTGATACTGGAGTAAAGCACAAGAAGACTGGAAAGGTAGGAAGGAGCCAGGTTATGAAGGGCTTTGAACACCAGAAGATTTTGTATTTGATCCTAGAGGTGACAGGGAACCACTAAAATTTATTGAGCTGGAGCTGATGGAGAAGAGCATGTAACATGGTCAGATCTTTTCTTTAGGAAGATCAATTTGAAAGGTGAGTGGAAGGTGGACTGGGGTAGAGGGAGACTAATCAGAAGGCAATTGTAGTCATCCCAGTGAAGGTTGGGATGGTGGCAGTGTCGGAAGAGAGAAAGGGGCATACTAGAGAGATGTTACAGAGGGAGAATTGACAGGAATTGGCAACTAACTGAGTAGGGCGGGTAAGAAAGAGTGAGTCATCGCAAATAAAGCCTAGATATCAAGCTCAGGTACTAGGAAGATAGTGGTACACTCAACAGTAATAGGGGAGTCAGGAAGAGGGGAGAAAAGAGAATGAGTTCAGTTCTGAACATGTTGAGTTTAAGACGTCTACAGGCATCCAATTTGGGATGTCCAGTGGACAAGTGTTGTTACAAATCTGGAGGTCAGGAGAGAGGTTAAGGCTAGATAAGTGGATCATCAGCACAGACAGAATCATTGAGGCCATGGAAGCTTATGAGATCTTGAAATAGTATAGGGGAGAAGAAAAGGGGACCCAGGACAAAGCCTAAGGGGGTACCCATGGCTATCAAGCATGACCAGGATGAAGATCCAGCAAAGTAGACTGAGAAGGAACAATTCAACAAGTCAGAGGAGAATCAAGAGAGAGAATAGAGTGTCAAACAGAAGAAGGTGATAGATAATGTCAAAGACTACAGAGAGGTCAAGAAGGCCCAGGATTAGGAAAAGGCCATTAGATCTGGAAATTAAGAGGCCACTGATAACTTTGGAGAGAGCAATTTCAGTGGAATGATAAAGTCAGAAGCCAGATTATAGAGAGTTAAGAAGGGAGCAAGAGGAAAGGAAGGTTCGTGGCAACCCTCAAGGCTCACCCAGGGCCTCTTTTTCTTCTTTCTCTATACTGTCACACTTGGTGATCTCATCAGTTTACATGGGTTCAAATATCATCTCTGTGCAGATGATTCCCAGATCTATAAATCCAGCCCTAGTATCTCTCCTGAGCTCCAGTCTAGTGTCACCAACTGACTTTTGGACATCTTGAATTGGCTATCTCATAGCCATCTAATACTCAATATGTCCAAATGAGGGCTCATTATCTTTTCCCCTAAGCGTCCTTCCTTAATATTCTATTACTGTTGAAAAGCATTGTAATCCTCCCAGTCACCCAGGTACACAAAGGTATCATGCTGGACTTCTCTCTTACACTCACTCCACATATCCAACAGGTTGGCAAAACTCATCATTTCTACACTCAGAGTTTGTCTTGTATATGAGCCTCCTCTTCATTCGAAAAGCCACCAACCTGGGGAAGGCTTTCATCACCTCATGCCTGGACTGTTGC